>NC_027750.1:3976422-3980299 GCF_000695525.1 Brassica oleracea var. oleracea | reverse complement strand
AAAAAAAAAAAAAAAAAAAAAAATATATATATATATATATATATATATATATATATAAGATATCCATGAAGAATAATATCATTGAAACAAAAGCAAGATTTTTGGTATAACAATAGTAAGTTTCCTTGTGTTTATATGGTTACAAGTTATACTTCATATATGGAACAATTCTTATAAAATAATTGCAAGATTTACTTTAAGATAATAATCCAGTTATTAGTTTAATAATATAATAGCTATTAGTTTTTTTGTCAAGTATAATAGCTATTAGTTTAATAGAGAGAAACGAAAGTTATCATTATCAATATAATTGACCAGACCGGGCCATGACATATGATTTTCTATTCCAATTGTTATTGAGTTTGGTATTTAATTTGTGTATGACGTTAACATGCCTTTCAATATTTGACTATATTGATAAATGTACTTGATGATAATGTCGCAGAACAAATTAAATAATGAGGTTGCAGCTTGAGCCACAAAGTCGCACTTGGGAATGTGAGATCGTGCCTCTCCCAATATTCACATGTTTGTTTGATGGTTCTTACTTATTAGGAGGCTGATAATGCGACTAGTGAAATAGGATTAGACCCTATGATTACACAGCTTTATTTTGGGAAAATGAAATGCATTCTAAAGCGCATGATCATTTATTCGCTTTCTACGTCATGATATATCAATGGAGTTTAGTGTGGAAGGCCTTACTCTCGAATAAATGGCAGGATCTATCAAAACTGCGTGTTTAGGAGGATATTCAGTTTACCCAAGAATCGAAAATATTTAAATGGTTGATTTAGCCTTTAAATGGTGACTTGTCAGAAGTTAGAACTGTTAGGAACTCATTACAATCATTTGCATATAGACTTGCATAACTATACAACCACATGTGAGCATTAGCAGCTATTTTTAGAATATATATAAAAACTATACTAACCCAAATCATATCATTTCTATATAATATTTGAATGCTCTTTCATAAATGGGAGCAGCATATGCTATTGCATGAAATTTAAGCAAAAGTGCATGGAATAGCTTAAAATGCCCTACACGCCTGGCGATGGATAGCAACTATAATCCATATCCGACAAAAGCAAGGATTTGTTTAGCACTAGGCACTATTAGTAATGATAGTTTTAACCATGGACCTTTTCACATTTCATGGGGTTTTTGAAGAGAAAATAGCCATATAAATAGATAGATTTGTGAGTAAAAATACCTACTTAAATCCATTGTCCTATAAATAACTTACTTTTGTCTTGAACAATCTTTTCCGATGCTTCTACATTGTCCTGGCAAGAAAAAATAATATGTGGTTGAACCATGTTTATCTGTCTTCCATCAATCAAGAAAAAAAAATATTATGTTTTACAATCACATTCATCAATGACGACAAATTTTTCCACGTCATATATTCATGATAAGAGATTTGATTTAACTTAATTACTAGAGAATCATGCAGAGGCATAAAATGTTCTGGAGAGCTCATACTCACATTTTGATTTTGATTTGATAATAACATTCATGGTTTAAGAATGAGAGAATAACCAGTCTTTTCCAAGAACTTGGAACAAAGAAAGAAAGAAAGAACAAACATCATCGTCGGAGTATGTAGGTGTGGGACTAAAACAAAGAAATGTTGACTGATGGAACAAGAACTAAAATTGGTGGATTAGAAATATGGGGAGAACGTGGAGGATGCTTCTTCACTGGTGAAATTGATGGAGCTCACATATAAATGTAATAATAATGCTTTTAGAATAAGTTCTATTCATCACTTGATGTCTAAAATCTATATGCTTTCATCTTTTTAGATATGCTGATAACATAGTCATGTTAATTCTTGACTATAACATAGTCATGGAATAGCTTTAAAAAAAAACTTTTGTTTTTCATTCATTCATCGTTCATATGTTCTTTATGCTTCTTCATGCTTCTTCAGTTATGTCCAGGCCTGGTTATGTCTAAATTGCTAGCATGGTTTGAAAGTTTATTCCAAATCACATATGTACCACAGGTCTAGAGTATAGTACAATCTTTTCAGACCAGAAACCATTTTAATTAACCTTGTAATAAATCATCTTTCTAAAACTAGACTTTGAATTCCCAAAATATATAATTCATTAAATATTTTGCCAGAATTAGAATTTATTCGATAATATAACTATCAATAGCCACACGCTGATCTTTCTACAGTTCCGTATAGAAAACAGTTTACAGATCTTTTAAAAAGGCAAGAACAGATTACAAATCTTTTAAAAAGAAAAGAAACTCCCAGTGCAGGTGGAATAAATCCTCTATTTGAAACGACTCCACTTCTGTCTTTTCTTTTTAAAATTTTATCTTTGGGGCCATTATGGCGATTACATATTAAAGTTTCAAAAAAATAAAAAAAATAATCTTCGTGGCTCACAAATAAACTGCTTCATCACTTAATAAACTGTTTGTACGTACTCCTCTGCTAGTTTCACATCATGTTTTTATTCTAGAAACATTCATTTTTTAAGAAGTGAAGAATAAAAAAGTGAACCAAGTGGTGGTAGCCTAGTGGCAATCGAGGTTTATTGTGTATCCACATCAGTTTTGTGTTCGATTTTCCATGAGAACTAAATTATTATGGCCAGTCTGGGCTTGAGTTTCGGTCCAAGTGGTTTACATGGTGGATCGTAATAGGGTTTATAAAAAAAAAGAATAAAAAAGTGTTTAAGCATGGAGAATGGTTTTACATTCGGCATAAAGTCATCAAAAATATTAGCTACATCAACACTCTTTAATGGCATGCTGTCAAGAACGTGAATTAGGTGAATACAATTGGTCAAAATTAGCATAATGCACCTTTTCAGAATGTGTAATCAGTGCTAAACCAGGTTAAAGATTGATTTTGGCGGTTTAATTGGTCTAGCGGGAAATTTTGATTAGCCAACCGGAGATATTAACCCGAACCAATCGTTTTTTTTTATATAATTTCGTTGGTCCTTGACGTACAGGCTGGTTTTCCTCGTGGTCTGCTCTTTCTTTAACGCTGCACCAAAAAAATTAATAAAAAATTAAAAAGAGGCAAAAAAAAGACAGAAGACGAAGAACACAAAAGATGAAATTCCATTCTTACCCCTCTCTCTGGAACATATCTCTCTCGGTCTTTCGTCCAAAGTCTCAAACCTCTGGCGATGTCGTGTCCTAGAGACTCCATCACATACAACGCCACGCGCTGCGCGTGCGGTATCGGCCAGCTCCTAAACCGGAGCTCAGGAAGCTGCGAGATCTTCGGCTGGCCGTCGACGATCTCCACCGACAAAGACATCAGCTACAAGGGAATATCCTTCGCCGAGACGCTATTCGCCTTCGACAGAATCAAGAAGTTCACGCAGTCTCAAGCCGTCTTCCTTGAAGCCACGCTCGTGATGCTTCTCTCGTGGCTAGTCTTTTGCTTCTTCCTCAGATTCACCAAGCTCGGCGACGGTCGTAACGTCTGGTTCAATCTCCGTTGGTGGATTACTAGGCTCGATGTCTTCTTCTCCACTAGGCATTGGCTCGTTAGTACTTCTCCCCCCCTTCTTCTTTAGTTTTCCTTGAGTTTGCTTTCTCCATGAGGTTTGCATTCACTTTGAATCTTTTTGCAGGATGATCAGCAGATTGTTAAGAAACGCAAGACGGAGCTAGGTGGAATGTTCTCTGTTGCTAGCTGGATTGTCTTCATAGGACTATTCGCTGCGTGAGTCTTTCTCTATCCTTAAGTTCATGCTTTATAATGTTCAAGAAATCGTTACTACGAGGCGCCCTATAGAGAATTAATGTTTAATCGGGCGGGCGCTTATACCAATCTTTTGAACGAAAAATTGTTTAGTTTAGACTCGATTTGCCGACTAGCGAGATGCCTAGA
>NC_027750.1:3938077-3976414 GCF_000695525.1 Brassica oleracea var. oleracea | reverse complement strand
TAGATCGATTTATACTTGCATTAATGTTTAGGCAGGCGCTTAGACCGAGTTTTTGAATGTCTAGACCGATTTTTTTTAATATCGGTTTGAAAAATTTGTTCGTTCAGACTCGATTTGCCGATTAGGCAGAGGCCTAGATGGATTTTTAGAGCCTAGATCTGTTTTTGGAACACTATACTTACTTGCTTTTTAGTTTCTTCACAGGTTGCTTTACCAAATCCTAACCAAAAGAACCATTGAAGTACACAACGTGAGAGCTACCGGTTCTCCAGACCTAATCTCATTCGAAAACGATCTGGAGTTCAACATCACAGCCGTCTCCGACATGAGCTGCTCCAACTTACGCGGTATTGGGAACGTCCTCACTGGTAATCCAGGATTCAGCGACTTAAGAGTAGCTTCTCTGTCCACTCTCGGAAACTACACTTGCAGGAACACAACTTCAGGACCAACCGTGAACTTCAAGTGCAACAAATGTCGTCTCGCCAACGACTACATCTACATCTCGTGGCATTTCGTTGACCTTCCTGGTGCCCCTGCAGCTGCCGTTGGGTTTCAGTTTAACTTCACTTCCAAGAACGGAGCTGACAAGAAGAAGCATGTGAGTTTCGTTAGTGGCACTCTGAGAAACGGGAGTATACTTGATGAAAGACCTGTTACTTTTCGTGGGAGTGAAGGGAACGTATTGAAGTTTAATCTGTTTCCGAGGATCTACCATCATCTGGGGGATCTTAAGCTGATTCAGCCTCTGTTCCATGAGTTTATCCCTGGCTCGGTTTACCGGGACACTGCTCAGCTTCAAGCGTCTTTGGGGAGGTCAGCAGATGGCATACTCAACACTACACTGTTTATCAACTATCTGTCTTCTTATATCGTTGAGATCGACCATGAGAATATACTCGGTCCTGGTAAGTAAAGTTACTTCTCGACTTCTTGTGGGGTTCGGTTTTGATTCGGGTATATAATCTAGTAATTAAAAATTAAATATAATTGATATTATAGGTATAATTTGTATTTTAAAATTTTGGATTCCCATTCGGTTTTCGATTTGATTCCGGTTGTAGAGATATAGGATCCGTCCAGATATTTATGAATTTTTTTCGATTTGATTCCGGTTGTAAAGATATAGGATCCATTCAGATATTTATGAAATATTTTCGGTTTTGGTTATTTTGGTTCGACATGGTTTGGTTTTTTGGTTCCAGATAAATGTGCCCAGGCCTACCTAAGTCTTAATAGTTATTTATTAACTTACAGTAGCTTTCTGTTTGCTGTTTTACAGTTAGCTTCCTTGCTGATCTTGGTGGTTTGTATTGCATCAGCATTGGTATATTTTTCTACATACTAGTGCAGGTTTGAAGCATTTTCCATCTTCTTTATTTTAATGTTTACTTTTCTTCACATCTCTCGTTTAGCATATCATGTATGGTGGTAACTTGGCTCTTTACATAGTGTGAGTATAGGATCAAGAAGCTGCGAAATGAAGATACCATATTCAGGAGGATACGGAAACGTCGTAAAGCTCTTGACCACTGGGATAAAGTAACTCTTCTTCTTCTTGCAATGTTTTCTTTTCTTTATTATGAGTAGCTCATAAGAATGCTCCTTATTTAGCTGAGAAGATATGTCGCATACACATACGATTGCCGCATATTGGGTGATGATGCCATCAGAACAACAAAGATGTCAGCACTCTGTGGCTTAGCTAGACCTTCAACATCTCCTTCGGAATGTGGATCATCAAGAACAAACATGCAGCATTTTATCATGTCGGCCAAGAAACCTGGCTTAAGCATTGAGAAGGTAAACTAACTAACTATTATATTTCGGGTTTCCTTGAAAAATTCATAATTGGTGTATTGTCTTCCAGAATGTAACTCAACAGCCTGCAAGCCTAGAGATGAGACCTTTGGATTCTACTACTTCTTTGGCTCATGGTGCTAATACCTCAAATAAGAAGAGTATAAGCCAGTCTTCTCATAGCAATGGCGATATAATCCCTCCACCTCCTTCAATGGGTATGGCTTACATTCTCTACCATTGTTTATAACTTATCATAAAATCTGAGACCTTGGACTGGTTACTGTTACTATTGCAGAGTTCGGTGAAGGCTCTTCTAGCTCAGAAGTGGACGCAATGGACATCAAGAAGAAACTACTTCTTCTCTATGACTACAATGTATTGCTTAGGGAGAAACTTTTAGACACTCAGTCTTTGCTCAATGCTTTGGGTGCCAAAGCTTCATCATCATCATCATCTTCAACTAAGGAACACAGTACTTAGAAGATCCATGAGGCCGCCTAACAAATATTGTTTGTATTCTCTTTTGTAACCCCCACATTACTGCTTGTTGTATCTCTGTGAATATCTCACATTGCTAGTAGTTAGCAAAATTTTATCATCATTGAAATTAACAAGAAATGAGTTTCATCAGTCAAATGTTTACATTAATTCACGGTTAAAAGCTACGTTGATCCCGCTTATAGGCAGCATAGCCTTGAGAGGGACGGTCATAACCGCATCAACGTAGGAAGTGTTCCTTTCCCCTGTCTTGAGAGCTTGCGTTGGAGCATCGAGATCAGCTAAGTTAAGCCAAAGTACACAAGACGCAGCCAGAGCCGGCTCAAATGGTGGGGCCAGCAGGGCGGCCGCCCAGGGCCCATGGGCAAAAAGGGCCCATAATTTTTTTTGTATAGCTTTAATTTTTTTGGTTTCAGAGATTATCATTTTAGGTGTTTCAAATCTCCACATGGCCGACTGAAAATGGACAGCGGTTTTGAATAAGTTTTTGCAATTTCTCAGTTTAAGGTTCTAAAGTTATGTTTTCTTGTTTTGTACACGGTCATAAGAAATTAATTATATATAATGCTTGTAGAGCTAAACCGGAACCATACTATGATACCATTATTATTTGGTTATTTGTTAACAAGTTTTCATCAAAGATTATTGGACTCTAAGAATGTCAGGAGGAAAACCCATTAGAGTAGGCCTTATAGAATCACAAGTGTTTGTGAATGCATTTGATAACGTGTTCTGTTTTCTTAATATATTTTTGTTTCTTGTATATAATTCAACTTATATATACTGGTCTTTCTCAGCTTTGCTTTTTTTTTCTTTTGGACTTTCAGATTCCTATTCCTAAGTGTTATATTTACTTTTATTTGAATTTTTTATTTAATCACACAAAAGATGCTTCAAGTAGATTTGTGCCTTAAGTGCTGATTAATTCGGGTTTGATCATATGAATAGCGTTTCTCAGTCAAATGATTTGTTTTGGCTATGCCATTAATTTCTGTCGGTTTTAGATTATGAGATTAGTTATTTCAGTGAGCATAATAAGATGTTACACATTTGTTTTGCTTGTTTTGATAAACATCATTGCCTTACTTTTTCAGTTTTTTGCAATAAGCCCATATTATTTTTACCCCAGGACCTACAGAAAGTTTAAGCCGGCCCCGGACGCAGCACAAAGGACACCACTTCTAAAGCTAAAAGGGTATCCACGCACAAAGTCAGCTCCCTCGGAGTAAGGATCCATAGAGAGTATTAAAGAAGAGAGGCGTCGCTGGCGTTTCGAGGTTGTCCACGTGGCACTCTCAGGCAAATTCTTTCCACAAGAAAACAGAGGTTTTTAAAAAACAAATTAAGGGCAAAAAGATTAGCTTTTTAGAACGCATCAGACAAGAGTGACTATTAGACAAATAGAAACTAACCAAAACAAACTGACCCACATAACTTTAAACATAATCATACGTACAAGTTTTATGATAAAGAGACGGAGAAGTAGAAGGCTTTCGGTTTGTGAGAGATGGACGGACCTGGGCCAAGCTTTGGAGAGAATGCAGCAGATCGTATGTTCCTTTTCAGAGGGATGAGAGCATTGAGCACAAACACGTGTGTGTGTGTGTGTGAAAACTATGAATTATATTTGTCACTTTTCTGTACAGTTGGTCCAAGAACGTCTCGCGCATTTGCTGCTGCGTCCCGAAGTTTCCTCTTTTGGTCGTGCGTGTCGTAACGTTAGGAAGCGTCAAACTGTCAAGAGACTTCAAATACTTGAAACCGGATATAACCGATCAGTCTGATTTGGGACAAGATTTATGATTTTACCATGTTTTGGGTTTGGTTTGAACCGGTTTCAGTAATGGATATTACTCAAAAGTCAACACCATTGTCTAAATGAATTTATGTAAAAACAATATATATATATATATATATATATATACTGTATATGTTTTTTTTTTTGAAAAGGGATACTGTATATGTATTAAGGTTTGGTAATATGTCTCGTCTATTTTCTAAATGAGTTTCTAAACAAAATTGAAACCAATCTTTTTTTTTTTTGATAATCCAATATCCGACCACTTTGCGTGATCGACTAGCCCACCGGACCGAAGCCCAAGCCATTACAGGATTTTTAAGCGTCCACTTAAGGGCCCCTGGTTACGCGAAGTGGTCTGGAGGGCGAGAGCCAGTCCATGTAAATACCCCTCGTGGCCGGGGCTCGAACTCGGGTGGCGGGCACCTCAGCCGAGGTTCCTTTACGCGAAGTGGTCTGGAAACCAATCTTTTGAAGGGAATAACCCAAACTTCCTACAAATTTCACAAACAATTAAAACATAAGACACCAAATCTTGGATTTTAAGTATAAGAAGTTTTGTCTTATAGTTGTGTTATCCAGTAATTATAAACTTAGGTTTCTTTATAAAGTAAAATGCATTTGGAAGATTATTAAATTTTATAATTAACTAAAACTAGAATCAAAATTAGAATGAAGAAAATGGTAATAAGAATGGATATCCATGCTTTAAGGGATTTAAAACATAAGTTGCAAAAGCAGAAAATAGAAATTGTAAAAAAGAAAACAAAAAAGAACGTAGCATGTTCCCCTTCCTTCTCGCATGGTTCATCGGAGAACTTTAATGTGTTCACGTCTTTCTGATTGGCTTCAAATTTTTCCTCTTTCTCTCTCTCTCTCTCCTCTCGCTCTCTTTCCTCTGTTTCGTTTCATTACCAATCTCCAGACATTTCTTCAACATTAACGTGGGTCCTTCAATCTCTTGAAGGACCCCACCATTGTTAATCCCCTCACAAAAATTTTCCCTTTTTTTTTATTTTTTTGAATATTAGGTTTTTAGATTTATACGAAATGATGAATTGTTTCCCCTGTTTCACTTCACAAAAGAGTAGTATTCCTCCTTCTGGGAATGAGACTAGCGAAAACAATGAACAAGAAGTCAGACCACCACCTGGTAATCATCACATTTTGTAATAAAATTTAAAAAATGTTAGATTTCTTTATCCATTTTAAAAACCCATTTTCTTGTATTGACTCCATCATCGGTTTTGTTTGGTTTCAGTTGCGGCGGTAAAACATATAGAGGAAAGAGAAACAGAGCAACCACCGGTTAAAACATTCAATTTCCGGGAACTAGCGACGGCCACCAAGAACTTCCGGCAAGAATGTCTTCTCGGAGAAGGTGGTTCCGGTAGGGTTTACAAAGGAACCCTTCAATCTACTGGCCAGGTTTGTTACACTAGAACCGAGTTAAACTATATGCTATTTTTGCGCATGTGTCTTAGAAGTCATGCCATTGCTTTTTTGTATAGTTGGTAGCTGTAAAGCAGCTAGACAAGCATGGACTACATGGTACCAAAGAGTTTCAAGCTGAAGTCTTATCATTGTCCAAACTCGAACACCCGAATCTCGTCAAGCTTATAGGATACTGCGCCGATGGAGACCAACGCCTTCTAGTCTTTGAATACGTCTCCGGAGGTTCCCTTCCAGACCATCTTTTCGGTATATATATCTCACTTTGTCACAACCTTAGGCTTAGTTTTGGAGACACTGATGATACTAATGTACTTGACATGCAGAGCAAGAGCCAGGCCAGAAACCGATCGACTGGCTCACGAGGATGAAGATTGCCTTCGGTGCAGCGCAAGGATTGGACTACTTGCATGATAAAGTGAATCCACCGGTGATATACCGTGACTTGAAAGCTGCTAACATCTTGTTGGACGATGAGTTTTACCCTAAGCTTTGTGATTACGGTTTGAATAACCTAGCACCCGGGGCAGGTGACAGCATGTTTCACTCTTCATGTGTTATGGACACTTATGGCTACTCCGCGCCTGAGTACACTCGAGGGGAGGATCTCACTGTCAAGTCGGATGTTTATAGCTTTGGAGTTGTGTTGCTTGAACTCATCACTGGTAGAAGAGCTGTTGACACCACTAAACCTAATGATGAACAGAATCTAGTTGCTTGGGTAACACTCCACCCCCTCTTTCTTGCGGCACAAGATATGTTGTTTTTGATGATTTTTTTTTTTTTGTTTTTTTTATCAGGCACAACCGATATTTAGAGACCCGAAAAGATACCCGGACATGGCGGATCCTCTACTGAAGAAGAACTTCTCAGAGAGAGGGATAAACCAAGCAGTGGCGATAACATCAATGTGTCTACAAGAGGAACCAACTGCTCGTCCTTTGATAAGCGATGTAATGGTTGCGCTTAGCTTCCTTTCGATGTCTACGGAAGACGGTATTCCAGACGCGGTGCCGATACTATCCTTCAGGGACAAGAGCATGTCCATTGCTTTGAGCAGACACGGTTCTTGTTCTGTAACTCCCTTTTCTCTTCTTCAGAAAGAGGGAGATGAGGACTCGTCCAGTGTTTCATCAGAGTCAGAAGATGATGAAAAGAAAGAAGAGTCAAAGGGAAGTAAGAAGAAGCAAAAGGAGGATTCAGATGATGAGTCTGGTTCAGATGATGAGAAGGGTCAAGAAGAGGTAGAGAAACCTGGAAGCTCTAAGAGCAGTTCCTCTGACTCTGGAAGCGAGAGAGCAAGTCCCATTGATGAAAGTAACGCAACTGCACAGAGTTTGGAGATAAAGTATAGTTATAGCTCTGAGGAAGAAGAAGAAGAAGAAGATAACGAGAGGTTAAGCAGCTCTAAATCTGATAAAGATTGCACTTCTTTTCGGTATGACAGCGAGAGGAATCACGATGATTCGCCTAAGAACACAAGCATTGCTCATGATGATCATAGTGATGATGATGATGATGAGGATCATGAAACTCGGCTTGAGGACATTCATAGCTCAAAATCTGAAGCCCACAGTGTTTATTCAGATGATGATGATGATGATGCAGGCGAGGAAAGTGGTGAGTCGTCTTTGAATAGGGCTGAACCAGAGGAAGGTGACCACGGTTCTTCTGATGAAGAGTGAATCTTTGTCAATAAGTTTTTCTCAGAAGTTTATAACATTTGCAACATGAAAAAAAAAAATTTGTTTCAATTTTTTCGTTTTGAAACAACACAAAATTGTCACATAAATCTAATATACATATGCCACACTTTAATGTAAATATATCTTGAATACTGTATGTTAGGAAGAAAATGTTTACAATACATTTATCTAACCATTTGTTTTTCCAAATCTTTCCATTCTTTATTGATTTTATAAGCTTAAACAAATTTATTAGCTTAGAAATCAATGTTACACCTTTCAAGGTTAATAAGTAGTTAATGTGTCAATTATTCTGATGGCTGGCTGCAGCATAGGACAAGTTGTCTTGTGGGATGCTTGAGGGAAGTTTAGAACTGGTGCTTATCATCTCTTCTCGAGGAATACCAGAAGCGTGCCGGTTTGAGATGGAGACAAAGAGGTCTAAGGTAATACATCATATTCTGTCAGTACAATGGTTATGGTCTCAAGAAGAGAAAGCTTCTGTATCAAAACCTCAAGCCACCAAAGGGTAAAAGCAGTTTGAAAGCGGATTGTTAAATTTTTCCTCTTTACTTTTTGATTGTTTACATTTGTCGTAATGGGTGATGATTCTTATATGAGTTTTGGGTAGAGTTTTTAGCACCTTGAGAAAACAGAGGATTTGATTCTCTTTTGAATGTACAATTAGAGATATTTACAGATGGATTATTAAGATACTAAAAACACTTGTCGGTTTTGTTTTGTTAATCGTATGAACAAACACATTTTTTTTTCTTTGGCAACACAAAAGGATTTAAAGCATTGATTGTGGTTTACTTGAGCCATCTACAGAAAGACAGTGTGTAACTAAGTCAATTTTCAACTTGATTCGGATTCTTTACAAAAAGGGTAGCAAATGTGCATCCTGGTGCTGCACAAGCACAATGAGAATTAGATTCATTCTTTTTAAATGAAAAGAAAACAAGACCGCATCTTAACTTAGTCCAGATGCTTTGAAAGCTTGCAGCTTTAAAAAAAGCAAATAAACTGAACACACAAGCAAAATGTATACTTAAGCTGTTCAGACAACAAATCAAAGTACTAATCTCTTTAACTCTTATTAAAATCACCGAAAGATAAAGCTTAATTAGAGGCTTAACTAACATTTAAGATCAGAGACAGATAACGATTTTCAGGCATCAAACCAAACATACCAATCTCTTGTCTGATTGAAATAAAAGAGCCAAATCCAAAAGATTAATAAGAGATATCATATCATCAGTTACTTTATATCATATGCATCATTGCAGACAACTTGAAGAAACCCATAATAATAAAGATCACAACGCAATTCGATACAAACCCCCAAACACACAATCATCATCACTTCTTGAGGCTTCCTCTGATTCCAGGTTTCGGTTTGGAAGACGACTCAGGAGCAGCGGCCAGAGCCTCGTGGAGATTCTTCGGCTCCTCGTAAGGCAGCTTTGGATGCTTCGACTCGTGATGGATCTGCATCGTCTTCAGATCCGGCGCCGTGATCTTGCAGTGAGGACACTCGTACTTCGCGTGGCCGCCTTTCTCCTTGCCCGTCCTGTCGGCGAGCCCCGCCTTTCCTCCGCCTCTGTTGGTCAGCGCCGCGTCGGCCTTGGCCTGGAGCTCCTTCGCCGTGTGCTTCTTCGGCTTCGCCTTGCCTGTCATCGTCGATTGGCGGCTATGAAAGGGGGGAGGAAGATGAGAGCCCTAACCCTAATTTGATTGGGGGGGGGGAGACAAAGGATTTGGTCGCGACGAGAGGTTCGATGCGATATTAAAAAGCAGAGAAATAATATTAATTAAATAATTATCCTCTTTTGTCGAAGGTTTTTATTAAGTGCAGTACGGTGCACATTAAGAATTTTGCTCCCCTTTGCTCATCATAGTCGTAAATTAAAAAAAAAAGAAAGAATATTAATAAGTTTTATGACAAAAAAAAAATTCATTCTGTTAAACTTATTCGCTTATAATTAATAAACTAAACGATCACTAGAATCTTGTAACTAAATATAATTTTCATTGATTTGAATTTTTAAATTGTGTGATAGTTATTATTAGCAAAAGAACACATTTTTGGGATGTTTGCTTGGTGAAAGATTGGTAGATCATTATTCAATTCATAATTTTTAAACATAACTAAAATCAGTTACGTGATAGTAAAACGAAAAAAACCTACGTTAGTGGCCACTATAACCAAACATAGCCTATTTTATTTTCCGGTAGTGAACTACAGTAATACACTAAAACAAACACTGGTAGACTGGTAGTATATAGATTACATAATATCTCTCTACATTTTCTATTAAAAAATTGGTAGTATATATGTATACTCTCTAGTAATTATCATTTACATGAAATTAAACTTGATCATTTAAATCAAAATGCTGAAAATCCAACTAAATCATTCGAGCTCATTTCTTCTGGTACATTCAGTATGTGGCTTCACTGAAGCAACGTGGCACTACTCAAGAACACGAACCACCACGTTTCAAAATTCTCATGCAGATGAAATAAACTAATTGTAATATACAACACAGCGACGTTTATCTATATCATGTCATAAAGCACAAACCGTAAGCTGACAAAGAAAAAACACAAACCGTAAAGAATCTTGATTCTCAATTCCCTCAAAACAAAACGTTTCAAGAAAACAAAAAAAAAAAACAATGGAAGAACTAAACATAGACCTCAAAATCCCTGACCCATTACGAGCCGATTGGTTCATGGCTCTTGTAGACATCCAAGCTGATCTCATCTACAACGCACTCGTGGTCTTAACCTCACCTCTCTATCTTCTCTATCGCTCGTACAACCGCGCAACCGCTACAATCTCTGCCGCAGAAAGAGCGGTTAAACGTGCCCCCTCGCGGATAAAGAGCGGTGCAGCTCGGGTAGTAAGAAGGACATGGTATGGTCTAATGGGTGCATGCCACGTCTCCATGGTGATGGTGTTGGCGTTGATCATAGCGGCTGTTCTCGGTATTGGGGTTGTGAGTTTGTATGTAGAAAAGCCTGTGGTTGTTAGAGAAAGACTCTTCTTCGATTACACTGAAGAGAACCCAAGTGCGGTGTTTAGTTTTGACAAGAAGAAGAGACCGTTTGGTGTTCCTGTTGGACATAAGGTTCATGTCTATTTAGTTTTGTGGATGCCTGAATCTGATCTTAACCGAAGACTTGGTTTATTTCAGGTAATGAAATACCAAATTTTAACGGATTCATTAATATATAATAAAATTATTATAGAAATATTACATGGGCTACTAAATAAATATTTATTTAGTCGAAATAACATGTTTTCTTGATTAAATCAATTTTCTTTTGTGGTTCTCTCACAGTTGAAGGTAGAGCTACTCTCATTAAAAGGCGAGACAATAGCGAGATCAAGCCAACCTTGTATGTTACGTTTCAGAAGCAAACCCATAAGACTAGCAAGAACATTCGTGATGAGTGTTCCACTTATTGCCGGATTCGCAAACGAAGCACAAACAATGAGAATAGATGCTTTAGTCCACCAAGAGAAATGGCCAAGAACAAAAGCCGTGAGAGCGACTCTGATTCCACGTGCACAGACTCGGTTACTGCCTCAGTTATACGAAGCCGAGGTCGTTATAAACTCGAAACCGCCGTGGACTAAACGAATGGCTTATAATTGGAAATGGACTCTTTGCGTCTGGACTTCAATGTATCTTTATGTCCCTATTCTATTCGCCCTTCTATGGTGTTTTAGACCGTTCTTGTTCCCTTACGTTGCTTCTTCAAGAACCGTTGCGGAGACTGAAAGATTAGAGATGGAAGTAGTGGAAGAAGAAGTGATTGAAAGAAGATTTAGAGAAAGAAGAAACAAGCCTCGTCGACGAACTTTCATTACAACACAGGAAACTTATACATAGTAATTAATCAGGTTCTTGTTTTTTCTTATGTTCTCAGCTCTGTACTAAACCGGCAATTGTAATAACTGTAACATAACTGGTCTAAAACAGATAAAGAGAAGTAGCACAAACCAAGTTCATGTGTTCTTAGAAACTAATCCAAATGCAGCAACCAAAGAAACAAGAAGACAAAGCCTTTTGTATTAAACGGACAACTCAGTCTGAGAGACAAGAACGCCATCAGTGTCCGCATAAACCCATTCACCATCACAAATCCGAGTCCCTGCAATATTAACCGGAACTCTTTGCTCTCCAAGTCCCTTCTTACTCGCCTTTATTGGATGAGAGGCCAAAGCTCTCACTCCAATATCGCAACCATTGATCTCATCAACGTCTCTGATGCACCCGTTGACAATGATTCCCGCCCATCCGTTGTTCTGAGCTTGAACCACGGGGTTGCCTCCGAGTATCGCACACCGTTGGCTCCCTCCACCATCCACCACAAGTACTCTCCCGTTTCCTTAATAACATCCAAACCATTTACAAAGTCGTTATCTTTATCTATCTCTGTGCAAAGTAGTGAAGTTACAAATCAAGTTTGTTTTTTTTTTTTTTTAAAGAATAATGATTATATTTACCTTTCTCCTCGAGGAACTGACGGATCAAGCCGTTGTCTTCAAACACTTTGACAGTAACAACAGGACCTGAGAATATTTGTCTACGGCCGTAAATTTGGAAAATGGGTCGCAAAGCTCTGAGCTCACCACTCCGAATCAGGTCTTGGTTCGCGTCACAGACTTCCGCAGTTGTCACAAACGCCATCTTCTTCCTTTTTTTTTTTCTCGGCTATGATTAAAAGGTTGAGACTTTGAGAGTGAATCAATCAAAACAAATCTTAGGAGCTGATCATATGAGTATAGTACGTGTAACTGGCGATTCGTTTAGACACATAAGGCAAGAATCTAAAATACAATCTTTTTGAACAAACCCACAAGGAAAAACACAAACTTTTTGAATCTATTGATGTATAGGAGTTAGATCAAGTCTTGTTACCTGGATCAGACCAAACTCAGATGCAGAAACAAAACTCTTTACAGTGTTTACTATTACAGACCAGAAAGTAGGTAACTTTAGAAAGAGAACAGTATCGAAAACTAGAGAAGGAGTTTTGGTATAGATCAGATCAAAGGTAGTGGTGAAGCTTTAGAGAAAGGAATCATGAGATTACTTGACAATCATGTAGTCTTTATTTTTAGTGTCTCCACCTTTTGTATATTTGCTCTCTGTCTTCTTACTTTTATGTTTGTGTCTTGACTTGTTTTTTTTACTTTTGTTGTAAACTGTTTCTCAAGAAGTAAAAAAAAATATATTAAAATCTTTGTTTGGATTCAAACAATTTAGAAATACAAAAAACCCAGGAGGAGATCTTGTTGATAGTTTTATCAATAATCAATAGAGAGAAAGAGGAAGATCCAAAAGTTTTAGAGCTTGTGAATGGTTTTCATGTCAGCAGCTTCAGCGAGAGTTCCTTTCTCAACATGATCCCACCACTTCATCAAGAAATTGTCAACCACCAATCTAAACCATGGAGACAGTTTCACAGCTTCATCATCATCACCTGCATCTGCTTTCTTCACCAGCTCCTTTAGCTCCTCCCTGCTCACATACTTGATATCAGCCACTTCGTCTGGGTTTGGTTGAAGCTTCACATCCCGGACGATGAAAAGTAGATAGTCAACTGAAAGTAAATCCCACATTGGCTTTATATAAAACCAAAGCTTGTAGAATCAATGGAGTGAAAAAAAAAGGAGAAATGATTACGTTCGTGCTCGCCCCATTTGCCATCAGAAGGGGCCTTGTAAAGCATGCGTCCCAAGGGAGTGAACTCATCCACTGGTACATCTTCAGCTACAATACCGAGCTCATCCAGAAGCTTTCTTTGTGCAGCATTTCTTACACCTGGTCAAATAGTGAGGGTTGTAAGTAAATAGAATCCTGGCCAGTGAAAGCTTCAAAATGTTTCGTGAAGTAAGGACTAGTCTTTAAGCGTTTCCCAGGTAAGATAGATACCTAGAACGTTCTCTTCAATCAGCTCAGATTCACGGTAAAGAGGATGGCTGCAACAAGTGTTTGTCCACACAAGTGGGAAAGTAACCTTTGTTTTTGACCTTTGCTGTCCATAAGAGAAGAAGATAATTTCAGTAAGATGGCACATAAGCAGACCAAAACCAAACCCAACTGTTAAATCTAGAATTCTAGATTATAAGCCAATCCATTGCCTTACTACAGAGTATGTTTATTATCTCAACAAGTGTCTGGTTTCAAATTTTACAGAAGTAATTACTATGCCCAAATCCCAATACAAAGATAAGCTATATTGTCTTATACAATACTCAGTCCATTAAGTTGCTTGGAGGAATAAAAGTGTCATCTTGAGCATATTATATGAAAATAATGGTACTTTGATAGACTTAAGAGTCATCTTCACATGATGGGGATGGATCATAAAGGCAAATAACCTGGAGAAGCAACTCATATTTGGAGTTGAATAAGAAGACACTGAAAGCCCTGTGAAGCAAATTCTCAGCTTCAATCTTTTCCATCAGATGACCTGCAGTTTTGATGAAGGAGACGAGCATTATTATCCTAGAGGACTCAACTAAACTAAACACTTGTAGAGAAGCTAGCAAACACCAACTTGGCCGAAACTATTTTACTAAGGCAACACATTCCAAGACACAAGCACATGTGTTGCAATGAAAGAGCAGCTAATATTGCCATCATTAATTCTATCTTCCCAAGGATAATAAATGGAGAGTCAAATTATTCACTTACAGTTGTACTTAGTGTCATGGCCCACCACACGATCATTTTCATCAACGAGGATGCATCTGCAGAGAAAAATAGAAGATACATGAACAAGCCTCTATGAGAATTACATACATAAGCTATGAAGGAGAGAAAGGATCGAATCATAGCTAATGATTCATCCATAGTCATGTAAAAGCATCTCTAACATCCCCACAGTAGATAGTATTTTCAGTAATTTCTAATAAAATTAGCAGTATCATCAGTGATAACACACATTTTAAAGCTCATCAACATCTTCCTCAAACATATCACTACTATGTTTTGTAATGAATGGAAAAGAAACTGAAAAGAGTCTCACAGCTTTAAGGTTTTGTCTGAACAGAGTTCTTAAGATTTCATCTCGAATTAGTAAAGTATAAATATTTAGTACAATATGGGTTCCTTATAAAATCAAAATCGAAGAAAAAAAAAGGAAACGAAAATCTCAACTCGTCCTCAAACATGAGTCGTCTCTGAACAGCATCCATTCCACCATCGTTGAAGTCAGCCATGGTGACGACGGCTGAGAAAGCGCGAAAGACAGGTGAGTTCTCGCCGGAGGTCGGATCCAAGAAATACGGAGAGGGGTAAATCGGGAGCATGAAAATTAAGGAGGGACCTTCTGAGTCGACGACACGAAGGGGGATACTATATTAGCGAGAGACGGACATTTTGATGCTTCTCTGTGTTTCTGTTACTTTTTTCTTTTTGAAAAATTTATTAATGGATGAGCCGCGTACTTCGCGCAAAATTTTGAATTACTGTTACAACAATACTGTTGTTAACTGATACAGTTTAAAATAAAATTTCACAATTTCCCAAAATATTAAATTATATTTTTTATTTATAGATTATAAGAATAATAAAATAAAATTTAATACGTTTTACCGTTTATTACATTATCATTAACTAGTCGATTAAAAATATAAACTAAACATTGCATATGACTCTAATTAACAACTAAAACAATTCTACAACAGATTTTAATATTGGTTTTTCAATTTCTCAGATCAGACTTTTCTTTTAGGTGTATGTGTAATGTAACAATTTTGATTAATGTAACAATGATTATTGGAATGGTTGCAGTAATTCTTCTCATGGATGGTTAATGTAAGATAGCTTGAACCAGATTCATGAGCGGCTTGAGTCGCTGCGTTTTCTTCCCTTTTGACCTTCATCTATATGTCTCCAGGACATTATCCAATGTGTATATCATAAATCAACCAAAGTCGAGAGCTAGATCGATACCTTCAGGAGATCAATGAGTATTGATCAGACCCTTGCTTCTTCAAGAGACAGAAACTTCATGCAACAGCAGCTCCTCAAGAACCACCACTCCTTTGTCTAGTTTACCAGCAAATTTCCTCAAGAAAAGCTCCCAACATTCTCTATCAACTTTCCCGCTCATAACAGCCATGGACACAATCTTAATCGCGTCCTCTTCTTTCCCTGACTCCTGCAACCCCTCGAACAATATCAAGAACGTCGTTTTATTAGGAAAACAACCGTTCTCCAGCATCTCTTCAAGAACCCTGACACCTTCCTTAACATTCCCCTTCTTGGACAACCCTTCGATCAAAACGTTATACGTGAAAGCATTCGGCTTACACTTCCTCTCGACCATGTCGTCCCATAACCGACCCGCCTCCGTCAACTCTCCCTTCTCGCACATCCCCGAGATCAACGTGTTGTACGTCAAGAGACTCGGGATCGAGCCTTTCTCGAACTCGTCGAACAACTTCCTCGCTTCAGTAACTCTCCCGTCTCTGCAAAGCCAATGAATCAAAGTGCTGAGAAGCGCGTTATCAGGCATACAGTTCTTCTTCAACATCTTCCTCCACAGACTACAAGCCTCATCCACCTTCCGGTCCTCGCACAGCGCGTCGATAACTCTACAACAAAGAGAAGAATCCGGCATGAAACTCCTCTCAAGCATTTCATCGAACATGTTCCGCGCCTCTCTGGCTTTCCCCTCCTTACACAAAGCCCTGATCATAACACCATAAGTCACTTCATTAGCCTCAATCCCGTTCCTTTCCATATCATCCATCACCTTAGCCGCCTCATCGAATCTCCCCAACTTACAATAACCATCCATTAAAACAGTATAAGTAGTCGCATCCGGCTCCCACCCACGATCCAACATCTCTCCCAAAACCTTCTCCCCCGCTTCCATATCCCCTCTCGATACATACCCGCCTAAAATCGTCGTGTAAGTCACAAGATTCGGCACTAGACCCATCTCGGGAATTTCGTCGAGCACCTTGTAGGCGCTCTCCACATCGTTCTTCTTGCAAAGAGCTTTCACGAGGAGGTTACAAGTAAAGATGTTCGGAGTGATTCCAAAAGACTCCTTGCTGTTCTTAAACATGGCGTGTACCAAATCGAATCTCCTGTTCTGTATCAAAACGTTCAAGAGCGTGTTTAAGGATCGAACCGAGCGTCTCACGTTGTAATCAGGGATCCGGAGGAAGATTCTTAGAGAGGATTCGAACCGGCCCGCGAGGCCGTAGTTCCGGAGCAAGTCGATGAAGAGATTCTCGCCGCATCTGATCGGAGGGTGCGAGTTGCGAAGCTCTGACATTAGAGAATCTATTGGATCGAAAGCGCGGGCGCGGGAGAGCTTGAAGAGGATGGAGTGGTAGGTGTCGTAGTTGTGGGTGAATCCGGGGTGTGATCTGCCGGCGTAGAGGAAGATCTGGAGAGCGAGGTCGATGTTCTGCTGTTGGGTGATCATGGAGACTAGACGCTTCGGGAATAGACGCTTCGGCCACGGTTTGATCGGGGGCTTATTGTCTGTGAAGTAATGCTGGAGCGGAGCGGCGGCGGCGGAGAAGAGGCGGGAAGGAAGGAGTTGATGGAAGCGCGTGGGGTTCAACATCGTTGCCGTTTCGGAGCGGCGAATTGACGAGGATGTGTCTCATTAGGAGAAGGCGACGGTATGGTTTTAAAGTTGCCGGTGGTTATTTCAATAACCGGAGATCGATTTCGTTTTAAACCGGTTGGCTATTCCCGGTATGATTTTAAACACTTTCCAAGATTCCAGATAATTTTTTTTTTGTCACGCGGGTCAAAATTGCAATTCCAAGAATTTATTTAATCGATTTTCCCTACATTTAAATACGTTTCTCTGGTACACTTTTATTTAATTTCTTGAACAAAAAAAAAGATGGAAAATAGCCGAAAAGAAAACAATAAAAAACGAGTTCAGAAGTCAGAAGGATGGGGTAGTAGTAATACGAACTACAGATCATAGAAGGACACGTGGAGGAATCTGGAAGCGAGTTAATAATCATCTCTCATGCTCTAGCTGGAGTGCGACCTAAACCCGATCTACACCCGACAAGAAGAAGAAGAAGTGAAGAATGGCGTCTTCTTCGTTCTCCGTCACGTCTCCGGCTGCTGCTTCCGTCACCCAAACGTCTTCACACTTACCTCTCCCAACCACACGCTCTCGTCTCTTCCCTCGCAGAGTTTCCTTCCATCTCTCCGCCAAGCCTAAGCTCCGCTTTCTCTCCAAGGTATTTTTTACCAATTCCATCCCCTACTCGTGCAATGCAGTTTCTATTTGCTCAAGTTTGTGTCTAATCGTCGTCGTTTTGATCTTGTCCTTGATGATTCTGTAGTTTTATTCTAAACTGTAGTTAATTCTCAGGGAAAATTGTTTTGCGATGTTTCATTAGGAGGCTAGTTTGACCTGCAAGGCCTTAAGCATTATATGAATCGCGTCCTCGAGATTATTCAAGATTTTGTCTGAAGTCAAAATGTGTTCAAAAGTACATGTACCTTCATATATGTCTGAAACAAGACTTTGTCCTGTCTTTTGTATCTGAAATTGCAGCCTAGTCGTGGTAGCTACCCTGTGGTCAAAGCCCAATCTAACAAGGTAATCTCTTTAGCTAATCATCTCTTCGAGTGACTTTGACAAATGTGTCCCTTCAAAATTTTGGTTCATTTCTGGACGCTTCTTCTACCTTTTAAAGGTTGGTAGTGGTGCGTCATCAAATGCTTCAGCTCCTACAAAAACTGATGAGCCAGAATCAGATGAAGGAAAGGATAGAAACTCTTCTTCTTCGACTGATTTAGCTACAGAAGAGTCTATCTCTGAGTTCCTTACCCAAGTCACAACTCTTGTCAAGTAAGTTCAGTTTTCCCTTGTTCTATGGTTTAACCTTGTTAGACAGGATCATGTTAACCGTTCCCCTGCATGATTGAATAATCCACATCCATATTGCAGGCTTGTGGATTCGAGAGACATTGTCGAGTTGCAGTTGAAACAACTCGACTGTGAACTTGTCATTCGAAAGAAGGAAGCTTTGCCACAACCCGAGTCCCCCCCTGCGCAATATGTTATGATGCAGCAACCAAACCAATCATCTTATGTGCAATCAGTGGCTCCTCCTCCTCCTCCTTCTGCACCTGCTGCATCACCTGCACCTTCTGCTCCAGCTTCTTTGCCTTCACCATCTCCACCTGCTCCAGCTAAATCAT
Organism: Brassica oleracea var. oleracea; assembly: GCF_000695525.1. NCBI lineage: Eukaryota > Viridiplantae > Streptophyta > Magnoliopsida > Brassicales > Brassicaceae > Brassica > Brassica oleracea. Next base: position 3,957,953 of record NC_027750.1, on the reverse strand, counting down.
CGCTTCCTACTGTTAAAAGCCCTATGGCTGGCACATTCTACCGTAGTCCTGGACCTGGTGAACCACCCTTTATTAAGGTTAGAATATTTGCTAATTTCTGTATCCCGTAACTGTACATAGACTTTGAGGACCTACTCCTTAGTATGTAACGTGGCCCTTATTTGCAAAAAAAGTACATTGTGTTTTCTGACGTTTGGAGGTTAAAATCTTTTCACTTTGCTAAGGAAACCCCAGTTATATGTTATGTGCTTAATACATTCGAAAGCAGAAGAATGAAAACGATATAAAGTCTAATAGGATAACGCAACTAAATTGTTTGCCATGGCAATGTTTTCATCTTTTTGCATTTCACTGTCCGGAGATATGACTTCCTTGCTGCTTTAGGTTGGAGATAAAGTGCAGAAGGGGCAAGTTCTATGCATCGTTGAAGCCATGAAATTGATGAATGAAATAGAGGTGAATTCCTCAACCTTGTGATATATCTAAACTATATATTTAGTATTTACCCTAACTATTTCCAATCATCTGTTATCAAATTGTTTTTTACTTACAGCTTATTAATCTTGCTTTCTCTTTTCAGTCCCACTTAGCCATCTTACTTTTTTTTGGGTCTATATCTTGCCCTTTAGATAGCTTTACGTTACAGTGTCAAAACTTTGTGATTCACTTGTCAGTAATATTCAGATGAACGAATATTTATGGTTAGCGTGTAACAGTCTTCAAAATCCTACCTCTTCACCTTTGGGGTTTGAAAAACCTGAGGATATTTATTTCTTTACCCAACTCTGAAACTTGAATTTTTTCTCTTCAGTCTGACCAAACGGGAACCGTAGTGGATATCGTTGCAGAAGATGGCAAGCCTGTTAGCCTCGACACTGTAAGTTTCCTCATTTCTCTATCATTACTAAACAGAAACACACTTTCTTTAACTCAAGTTTACGTAGAATCTCTGCTGTATCTGAAAGAAATCTCTACTGATATCAATGTTAATTGTTTTTCCACCTGGTTTTACAGCCTCTGTTTGTGGTTCAACCGTAGAATCGGCACCATGAGCAAGTGGAGAAAAGAGGCTACTTGTGTCCTGAGATTACTTCTTGAGACTCTTGTCTCCTTTTCGTTGTTACCGTTAAAAGTGTGTTAGTTTTTTTTTTAGTTTGGTGAGTGAGTTGGTTAAAGAAGATGAGAACTCTGTTTTATTGACTGGTTCTGTTTTTTTTTTTTTTTTGCAATTTTCCTATAATATCAAAATTGGGCCGGGCAAATAAACCGAACCCGAAAATCTGAACCGAACTTCTATCCGATAAACATGATTCGATTGGATCTTGATTTATGGTATTTCGGGTTATGAATATTATTCGAACCGAATCCGAATCTAAATGGGTATCCAATAGATCCCGAAATATTCAAAATCCCAAAACATAGCTTTTACTGATCTTAATTCCTAATATTCCTAATATGTATTCAAAATACACTAAGATATTATTGAGCATCTAAAATAATTATCTATTACATTAAAGTTGATGGCTAAAGTTGGCGGTCAAAGTTTGAATGCTTTAGATTTTGGTTTTGTTTTAATTGAATAATGTTTTTCATTTTATAAGAACTTGGTTTTCATTTTACGTTTTCTTTTATTTGGTTTTTTTTCTATCAATAACTATGTTTACCTTTCGTTTGATTTTAAATGATCGCGTTTGGTGTTCTTTTCTTATTTTTGAATCGATTTTACTTATATTTTGGTTACAAAATAGATATAAATCAGGTATTTTAAAACCGAAAAATTGATTTTACTTATGTTTTGGTTACAAGATAGATACAAATTACGTACTTTTAAACTAAAAAACCGATTGTGACCCGAACCCGAAAGTACATGGGGTAATATTGGTTCTTTGAAGATTTAGTAACCCCGATTCGAACCCGAGAGAACCCGAACCGGTCCCAAATCAAACTTTCATATAATCCGAATGAGACTGATTTTGTTAAATCCGAAAAACCGAGATCTGATTGAACAAAATCGAAATCTGATTGGAACCCGAATGAACATGCCTGTTAAAAATAATATCACCCCCTCTCGTGTCGGCTAATTATTTATTTGGGTTGGACCCGGCCCATATAACTTAAGACCAACCTATGTAATTAATACTGAAACTGAAATAACGAAGAACTGAGAAAGTCTCTCGAAGAATTCAATAAACTCTCTTCTCTGAAGAAACGGATTTGCTTTTGCTTCCTCTCAATGGGTACTCTTCGTGGAGATCTGTTCTTCATCATCATCATATGCTCAACTCTCTTCTTTGAGACCTCCTCCCTACGGGATCCGTCCTTCTACGATTACCTCCGAGAGAGCGGCCTCCCCGCGGGGATAGTCCCCAAGGGAGTCACCAACTTCTCGATCGACGTCAAAACGGGGCGTTTCACCGTCGCTCTCCCCGTCCCCTGCGACGCGAAGTTCGAGAACCAGTTCCACTTCGACTACAACATCTCCGGCGTCCTCTCCGACGGCCGGATCGGGAACCTATCCGGCGTGACGCAGAAGGAGCTCTTCCTGTGGTTCGCTGTCAGAGGGATACACGTGGATCCCGTGAGCTCGGGGCTGATCCACTTCGATGTCGGCGTCGCTGATAAGCAGCTTTCTTTGTCGTTGTTCGAGTCGCCTCGTGATTGCACGGCGGCGGAGTTTGGACACCCTTCTGTTGATCTCTCGAAACCACGTGATGATGATCTAAAGGTAACGTTAGGGTTTTTGATTTTTTTTTTCTTCCCCAAATTGGATTATTTAGTTTCGTTAAATTGATTATGAGTATTGATTTGAGTTTTGTTTATTTAGAGATGATTTGAGAATTGAGACTTGTTATTGTGTTTGTTCACTTTACTCTTTTGTGATGCAGAAGCAATCATCTGGAGATATACAATCGATCTTTGGACCACCGAGGAATCGCTGGACAGTATCATCTTAGTTTTTTTTTTTTTTGGGGGGAAAGAGCTGCAAGTTCCACTGGATACTGATGATTTCTCTGGCATGGTGCGTCTTGTAAAGAGTTTGGCTTTTAGTTTTTTTTTTCTTTTCTTTTTGTGGTATACTACTATATCAGTTGATATCAATGACTGCGTAGAGAAATTTAGGAGGTGTGAGTACTTTTTTTGGTTTGTAAAATAGATTAGGGGTTTAAGACATATATATACATATATGCTGCGTGTGGATTTTTTCAGACACTGGTGTGTTCTGTTATCACTATTTTTGTTTCTTGGATTTGTATTTTAAAACAAGGAAGCTGGTGATGCATGAACCGTTTTGTTTGTGGTGTGATTCAAAGTTGAATTCACCAGCAAACTTTCTTTTCAGATGTCACTTGATATATGCGCAACGATTAGTGTAATGAGATTTTGATTGTAGCACAGAGACAAAGTGCAGATTAGTCGATGAATAATGAATCCATCTAATCTCGTTACATATGGTTTACATCAAAACGAATTTTCGTACTGCAAAACTAAAGATAAAAGGTTATATATCACTAGTTATCATATTTTTTTGGATGTTTCTCATTTGTTTCATTAAACTTGTTTATAAATTTGAAAATCGTCGTTGGTCCCTACGTGTCTCTTCTAAGAGTTGGCTTTTTCTCGACGACTTGTCTTTCATTTCAAGCGTGGTTTTAGTGGGGCCTTAATTTAAGTAATAATTCGCCAACATACAAATGAAGACGTTGTCCAGAAAAAAAGAAAAAAAAAAAGAGGAAGACAACGAAGCGTTCTACTTTTATGTTTTAATTAACACTTTAAGCGTCATTCCTCCCTACACGTTTCAATTGTCAATTAAACATTCAAAAATCCACGCAAAAAACCCGTGAACGGCAGGATTCGAACCTGCGCGGGCAAAGCCCACATGATTTCTACTCATGCCCGATAACCACTCCGGCACGTCCACAACTTGTTGACAAATAAGTTACCACACATATCTTTTATTGGTCAACTTCCAATTTGTCCCAGATACGGACCCAAAACTGAACGAGATATAAGTTATGGTAATAGTTTTATGCCAACTGGATTTGATCAATGACTAATGCTACGTAGTCAAACTATTTAAATTAATGTTCATTGGCTTTACTATCTATAAACCTTATCTCCGTTGTCGTCACCACGTTGTCCTAGATTATCACGAAACTCTTTATATTATTATTTATTATCCTATTCTCTTATCAATATTTTTTTTGAAACACTTTTTTTTTTTTTTTGAAGCACCCTATTCTCTTATCAATAATTATTCTCATTTATAATAAGAACAAGAAGAAAGTAGGAAGAACACAAAACACCATAAGAGATGGAGGAAATGAAACCATGCACCGCAAACTCGTCGCCGTTGACGCCGTTAAGCTTCTTGGAGAGAGCCGCCACCGTCTACGGCGACTGTACATCCATCGTATACGGCGCTAACATCGTGTACACGTGGCGAGAGACAAACCTCCGCTGCTTACGCGTGGCGTCGTCTCTGTCATCGCTCGGGATCGGCAGGTCAGACGTCGTCTCCGTCCTCTCTCCCAACACTCCGGCGATGTACGAGCTCCAGTTCGCCGTTCCGATGACCGGAGCCATCCTCAACAACCTCAACACGCGTCTCGACGCTCGCACCGTCTCTGTTCTTCTCCGCCACTGCGGATCCAAGCTCCTCTTCGTCGACGTCTTCTCCAGCGAAATCGCCGTCGAAGCGGCGGCGATGATGTCTGATCCACCTGTTCTCATCGTCATCGCCGATATGGAAGAGAAAGGAGGTGATGACGTGGCCGATCGTGATAAGAGTTTCCGTTACACTTACGATGAGCTTGTAGAGAGAGGAGACCCGAGTTTTAAATGGATCCGACCCGAAAGCGAGTGGGACCCGGTTGTGCTCAATTATACATCCGGTACGACCTCGGCTCCTAAAGGAGTGGTACACTGCCACAGAGGGATATTCGTTATGTCGATCGATTCATTAATCGATTGGACCGTACCGAAAAACCCGGTTTACTTGTGGACCCTACCGATATTCCACGCTAACGGCTGGAGCTACCCGTGGGGGATCGCTGCCGTCGGAGGGACTAACGTGTGTCTACGTAAGTTCGACGCGCCGCTTATCTACCGTTTGATCCGTGATCACGGCGTCACGCACATGTGCGGAGCTCCGGTTGTGCTCAACATGTTGTCTGCGAGTCAAGACTCTCAGCCACTTAAACATCCGGTTAACATCTTAACCGCCGGTGCTCCGCCTCCCGCCGCCGTTCTCCTCCGCGCCGAGTCGATGGGTTTCAAAATCAGTCACGGTTACGGGTTAACGGAAACCGCCGGTTTAAACGTCTCATGCGCGTGGAAGCCGCAGTGGAACCGGTTACCGGCGAGCGAGAGGGCGAGGCTGAAGGCGAGGCAAGGGGTGAGAACCGTCGGGTTTACAGAGATCGACGTGGTGGATCATGGATCCGGTCGGAGCGTTGAGAGAAACGGAGAAACGGTCGGGGAGATTGTGATGAGAGGGAGTTCGATCATGCTCGGTTACTTGAAAGATCCTGTCGGAACAGAGAAGGCTCTGAAGAACGGGTGGTTCTTCACAGGAGATGTTGGGGTGATTCATTCAGACGGGTACTTAGAGATTAAAGATAGGTCGAAAGATATAATCATAACGGGAGGAGAGAACGTGAGCAGCGTGGAGGTTGAAGCGGTTCTGTACACGAACCCGGCTGTGAACGAAGTGGCGGTGGTTGCGAGACCGGACGACTTTTGGGGAGAGACGCCGTGTGCGTTTGTGAGTTTGAAACCTGGTTTGACTCGGAAACCGACGGAGGGAGAGTTGATAGAGTATTGTAGGAAGAAGATGCCAAGGTATATGGTGCCTAAGACGGTGTCGTTTAGGGATGAGTTGCCTAAGACTTCGACTGGTAAGGTTATGAAGTTTGTGCTTAGGGATATTGCTAAGAAGATGGGCTCGACGAGGTTGAGTCGTATGTAATATGAATTATGCATGTACTTTGTTATAAGAAAATGTTTACAAGTAATAAAAACCTTCGTTTTTCTCAAGAGCGATTCGCCGAGCGTGTTATCTTTGGCTATAAATGGAATAGTACAAATAAATGGAATTGAAGAAAACGGAACCTAGATTAATGGAAGAAGTTATGGAATAAAAAAAAAGGTTAGATTACGAATTTTTATTATACCTAGATACACTTCTTACATATGACATATTTTGTTGTAGACCAGCAACAGATAATGGACAATTTGTCCTTAATGGAAAAGTCATTTGTGTATGGGTGATTTGTGTACCAGTGATGCGTGGTTGGGTGATTTGTGGACTCGTGATGTGTGGATGAGTGATGTTAATGTGTTTATAATAGATAACGTGAACAAATTCTCTGTTTTGATTCCATAAAACTATACAACAATACGTGGACATGGACTCATGTTACTAAACTTATACCATAAAACGTGGACAAAGACTCTATTATCTCCAATACAAACACTTGGCTTCTTCACCTCAATTGATAAATTATCTGCAATTAAACTTCAATCAAAATGAGAAAGAGATGATATTGTAAGTATGAGCGGAGAGAAAAATTGAAGAAGTGTTTACTTTTTGTCGGAGAGTAATAGATCTTGCATGTTATAGAATTCTGATCTAAAGAATTTGCGCTTTGTCATGATGTGGATGGATTTATTTTTGATTAGAGTTGAATTTAGATTCCGAGATGATGAATGAAATCGAAGGAACATTGTTCATGTCCACAACTAGTTTATAATTCTGTTAAGATGTTCATGTCCACAACTAATTTATAATTCTGTTATACACGCTTTGGTGTCCACGTCCACATTTGTTTACACATTAATATATATAATATATATATGAACATGGATCTTAAAAGATAGAGAATTTTATATATAGTTTATTATGACAATTATTTTTGTTTAATATATTTTAGAACTTGAAATAGAAGTAAATAAATACATAAAGTAGAATAAGAAAAATAATAAAATGAAATAAGAAAAAGAGAGAGATTCTCTTTAGTCTAGGGTTATAAGAGTATTTTTGACAAAAAAAGTGTATCTCAAGTGATAAGCGTCTTGTAGTGTAATTTGAATGTGAGAAAGTGTCTCTAGATGTAAAAAATTCATAAAAAATAGAATTCTATTCCACTTATTTCATTTATTCATGAACTTTTTTTTATGATAAATGTTTTATAACTATATGCCATTTAATTTCATCCATTCCACAAAAAAACATTAGAATGAGATTTGTTTTTTATTTCATTCAAATGGTAACAAAAATTGGAATCTATAGGAATAAATCATTCCTTATAATTCCATTCTAACAAATTTGAAATTGAGTTTCACCTTTTGTTAAAAACCACTCTCTTTTACGCAACTATCGGTATTCTTCTTTTACTTTTGTAGCTTTTAGTTTATAAGTGTGAATCATTGATTCATGATCATCCTCATCTTGTTTTTGTTGATGTTTCATCATCAATTTTCTCCTCTCTATCATCTCTTCGAGAGGATGTTTGTTCGGCAAAGTCTCATGGCTTGTCCATCAAAGAATGTGTCGATTTTTTTCTGGTGGATTTCTCTTCACGCGGCTTGTAGTGAATCAAGTTTGAACCGCTTCGCTTAATCCATTATCAAATCTCAATTGATAACAATTCTGTTAGTATCAGATTGAAAGAGAAACTTGATGATGGTATATGGGATCAGGGATGTTTGAAACAAATCTTTACGAATTTGTTATGGAAACTCCGGCCACCAACGAAACCACTTTGGATTCAATATGAAGAAGAAGATCTAGAGACAAGAGGAAAGAGTATTATGTTGGCCAACCAATTTTTTCAAAACTTTATATTTTAATACTTAGTATCAAAATAGTTGTTTGAAATCATGAAATGCATCATCTAAAAAACAAATAATATGTAGTATTTTGTTGTTGTATGATGATATATTTATAATCGTCGAAATTGGTCATTCAAATTTTTAGTTTTTACGGTTAAATCAATACATTAAACCCACCATAATTTTCGCTAAATATTTTCTGCACAACATCATAAGTACCAAAAAGGAAACCACATCTAATAATATTGTGATCATTTAATAGTGGGTCATAATACACCTTCATGTAATACATAATACCATGATTTTTAGGGCTGGGCAAATAAACCGAACCCGAAAATCCGAACCGATAGAACCCCAAACATTCAAAATCTCAAAAGGAACTTGTACCAAACATGATTTTAATTCTTAATATATATCCAAATACACTAAAATATTATTGAACATTTAAAATAATTATCTATTATTTGAAGGTGGCTGTTGAAGCTTGAAGTTGTTAGATTTTGCTTTTATTTTCATTGAATAATGGTTCTCATTTCATAAAAACTTGGTTTTCGTTTTATGTTTTCATTTATTTGGTTTTCTTTTTATCAGTAAATATGTTTACTTTTCGTTTGATTTTGAATGATTACGGTTAATGTTGCTTATTTTTAAATCGATTTTACTTAAGTTTTGGTTACAAAATAGGTACAAATCAGGTATTTTAAAACTGAAGAACCGATTTTACTCATGTTTTGGTTATAAAATAGGTAAAAATCAGGTACTTTTAAACTGAAAAATCGATTGGGACCCGAACCCGAAAGTATATTGGGTGGTACTGGTTCTTTGAAGATTTACTAGCCCCGACCCGAAACCGATAGAACCCGAATCGGGCCCGAACCAAACTTTGATATAATCCGAATGGGGCTGATTTTGATAAACCCAAAAAACCGAAACCCGATTGAATAAAACCGAAACCCGATTGGGACCCCGAATGCCCATGCCTAATGATTTTCATCTTATTCATGTAAAAATATATACATAAATATTATAATATTGGAACATGTATTACTTCATACAATATTGATTCATTTTATACATGTTATCCGTTTTAGAGAAAAGTAAGTTTTCGCCTCTCCTAGTGATCTAAAAGAAGTGATTGTTCAAATTTGGCAAGAGATGAGTATTGTAATAGCCAAGACATTGCCGTGATAGAATCATGTGCAGTGATTGTGCATATCAATCATCGTAGTGAATATTCATCTCATGCCCAATTCGAAGAGACACTTCTGGGATGTATTCCATAAAAAAAAGATTTCCGGTTTGATATATAGGGATTTTTTTTTGGGTCAACTGATATATAGGGATTATAAATAGCTTTCTCCCAAAAAGAAAACTACACATTCGTTCTAAATCCTAAAACATAAAAGTATATCTTACAGCGACGACTAAGAAAGATCTGCCACCAACAGCAACGTAACCTTCTCGATAACTTGCTTCATAGTTTGTTTTGATTGTTATATAGCTTACGAGTACAGTTTTGATTTCTCTGTTCATCTTTCGGATTTGGTTTTTATATGTATAGTTTGTTTGACTTGATGATTTGCTGATTCATTGTTTTTGTGGCTCCTATTGATCTGAGAGAAGAGCATCATCTCTCTCAGATACTATTTGGTTTTATCTATGTATAGTTTGTCAATCCATAATATTCTGATTTCTCTGTCCATCTTTATAATAATATCCCTTGTTGTATTTTGATTCTTATTGTTCCAGACATGGTTTGATTTTGGCGTTGGCTTTTGTTATCGTTTTTTCTCATTACTCATTTTTCTTTTAATGTTGTAGGATACAATGAATACATTACCTGGTGAGAGCCATGTTAAAGTGATGGAATCGTTCTACGACTTTGTCAAAAGCAAGTAAAATTATTTTTGGGAGTTCCTTATATATACTTTTTTTTGTCAACTTAGAGTTTCTTATGCCTGTGTCCATATTATATATATATATATATTTTTTTTATTATTTTTGATGATAGGGTGAGGATTGGGGTTGAGGGGTACAACATGTTCTCGCTTCAGCCCCTTGACCTCATTAGATCATTTTCTAAGCTTTTTGAGTCATGTGAAGAAATCTTAAACGTGGAAGTTCCGAGAGACTTGCGAACCAATGCAATTAGCAGCGACTGTACGATTGTTGTTCTCCGCGGAGAAGGTGCAGAAGAAAAAACATTGGCACTCGATGAAACTGACATGGGAGGATGGATCTTATCTGCTACAGTTTTACCGCCAGAACTCAGCAAGCTTAGTTCTGGCTTGAGTACTGCTGAGTTGGCTGTCAGGCATGTTACACATTTCCAAAGAAAAATGTAATATTTTATATTCATGCTTTTTTCTCTTTACATTGTGTGTTTGTAATTTGCTGACAAATTAACTATTGTATTGTAGGAGCCGAGGCATTTCTGTTACTGGATATGACCCTTCCCTCCCTGGAGATGTTGTTAAGACTGATTTGACTAACCGCTTTTCTTCATGTGGAAAGATCACTGATGTTTTTGTTCTTAACAGGTTTGTCGTTTCTTCTTTACAAACCGTTTGTGAAAATTTTTCCCTCCATCTAACCTTTTTTTTCTTTTGCAGTCGGGCTTTGATCTATCTCTTCGGAATAGGTGCAATACATAACGCGTTGAGCCTTTGTCGGAGAGGTGACTCGGTACTCCGTGCTAAAGCCTTGCCAAAACCTAAAAGGAAAATTAACCATGAACCCGCCTATGAACGTCCTTTTCGCTGATGTTGGAGAGAGACCACGTCAACAACCTCAATCTTCTGACTGTTACGATTAAGTCTAGGTAATTTCGTCTACTTCCTTAACTCTAGTTCAACTCCTCTGTTTTGATTTTATTCGTGCAACAGGATACATGGATATGGTGTTGAGTCTTGAAGACTAGTAGTATTCCTCTGTTTTTTTATCTTGGTTTTTGCAGCTATGTATGTTTATGTTCTTATGTCTATGTATTGATCAACATTGATGTTTTTGTTGTCTATGTTTGAGTACTTATTTATATCTAATCTGGATTTTTGGTTAATTATTAAATGTTTGTCCAATCAACGTCCAATACAAACTATTGTTCGACGAGGAGGACATTGTTCTTCAGATCAAACCTTTTTTTTTAATTTGGCAGTCAGGGAAGAATAGACTACAAGAGATTTTTCTATATAAGCTTATGTTCCTGATATAAGAAAGTTAAGGTTCAAAATAATAAAAGAAAGTTCAGAAACTTATCTTTATTAGCTCACACGTTCATATGGGATCAAGGATGTTTGAAACAAATCTTTATGGATTTGTTATGGAAACTCGGGCCACCAATGAAACCAGTGTAGATTCAATATGAAGAAGAAGATCTAGAAAAAAGAGGAAGGAGTATTATGTTGGCCAACAAATTTTTTTCAAAACTTATATTTTAATACTTAGTATCAAAATATTTGTTTTGAAATCATGGAATGCATCAAAATAATATGTAGTTTTTTTTGTTGTATTATGATATTCTTATAATCGTTGAAAATGGATCATTCAAATATTTATTTCTTACGGTTAAATCAATACATTAAACCCACCATAATTTTCGCTTAATATTTTCTGCACAATATCATAAGTATCAAAAAGGAGACCACATTTAATAATATTGTGATCATTAAACAGTGGGTCATAATACACCTTTATGTGATAAATAATACCATGATTTTCATCTTATTCACGTCAAAACATATACATAAAATATTATAATATATTGGAACATGTATTACTTCATACAATATTGATTCATTTTATACATGTTAGCCGTTTTAGAGAGAAGTAAATTTTTGCCTCTCCTAGTGATGAATTGATTGTTCAAATTGGGCAAGAAATGATTATTGTAGTAGCCAAGGCATTACCGTGACAGATCATGTGCAATGATTGTGCATATCAATCATCCTAGTGAATACTCATCTCATGCCCAATTCGAAGAGGCACTTCTGGATCATTTGATTCACTATCCTATTGCTATAGGACTTCCTTCGTATTTTTTTTTTGTTTGAACAGCCATAGCAGCCTACGATTAGTTGTTTTTCCTTCCTTCCATGTTTTTCTTTCAAAATTTCATTTTTTTGTGGTTTCAATTGTTTAATTTTTTTTGAGTTTAAAGCAACGTATAAATATTGATGCGGTTGACTTGGGTTAAAGTGAGTCGTGCCTTTTGTCTTTAACAAATGACACGATGGCCGTTGATTTATCCACCACATCCATATTTGTGTTTGTTGGTTTAAAAATTGTTAAATGTCAAATGTTGAGAAGATAGAAACATTGTCCTTATTCCATTGTATCCACTTCGTAAATAGTCGCCAATTGTTTTTAAATTTTCTTGGTCCACTGAGTTTATGCCTTCTTGTTGATACTTGATATCATGTTGTTAACATGGATTTCACTGCCCAACTTTGGAGGAAGTTAACTCTAATTGGCCTTCTAATCATGTGATGCTCTGTAACGGCAGAGGGACTAGGCGTGGCATACACTATGTTCAACTCCAGGATAGTGTGTTGTTGTGGAGGCAAGGTGGTTTTCTCTCTATTCCACTGGGAAGGCGTGCTATTTCCCACTTTGTGGAGTTTGTGGGTGTTCATATTCCTGAGGATGAAATGTATTATGAGATGTAGTATGAAGAACATGATTCTGAAGATCTGAAGAGAGAATAATTAGAAGATGCTCAATAATTTTGATATTAATATCTCTATTTTGAATATTGGATATTAACCTATTTGGATATTAATCTCTTTTGAATATCAAGTTTGTTATTCTCAATAGTCAGTATGACACAACATATTATTAGCAAGAGAAAATTTTAGTTGTATCTAATCACTAAAGGACTCAAAAAGGTAGATCAACCTTTAATTTTGCAATATTATATACTAATTAAATTTTATAGATTTATGTAAACTTTATACAAGTTTTATATAATAATTATTAATTTGTAATTTTAATAGAACTATGTATTTATTTAAAAAAATCAATTTTTTATTCTATCAAATTATATTTATTTTATGCGACGAGGGTACAAAAAGAAAATGATTACACCAAAGTTTTTGCCACATGTGTTCTTTCGCGTTAAAAGCAACAAAGACGGCGGTGTCTGTTGGATCTGTGACCAAAACATCTGAACATGGTATTGGTACCAATATAATGGAATATATTGTTATTGATTTTTTGTCAAAACATACGTATATAGGCTAGAAAAAATGTCTTAAATTTAGGTTCGAGTGCAATATCACACAACAAATGTTGCATTATAGACATGGCAGCTGTGTGTAAGTGAAAACAAAACATCATGTACACAAAATTATCCAATAGAGCAACAACGTCGGCTCCTCGGGGCTATACCCCTAGCTAATAATAAGAAAGTAACTTTATGTCGGTTTAAAAAAAGGAGAATGTGATGTTTACCATAAAAAAAAAGATTTTCGGTTTGGTAGAGGGATTATAAATAGCTTTCTCCCAAAAAGAAAATCACACATTCGTTCTAAATCCTAAAACATAAAAGTATATCTTACAGCGGCGACTAAGAGAGATTTGCCACCAACACCAACGTAACCTTCTCAATAACTTGCTTCATAGTTTGTTTTGATTGTTATATAGCTTATGAGTAATCCTTTATTATTATGATTTCTCTATTCATCTTTATGATTTGGTTTTTTATATGTATAGTTTGTTTGACTTGATGATTCGCTGATTCATTGTTTTCGTGGCTCCTATTTGGTTTTATCTATGTATAGTTTGTCAATCCATAATATTCTGATTTGTCTGTCCATCTTTATAGTAATATCCTTTGTTGTATTTTGATTTTTATTGTTCCTGACATGGTTTGATTTTGGCGTTGGCTCTTGTTATCGTTTTTTCTCATTGCTCTTTTTTTCTTAATGTTGTAGGATACAATGAATACGTTACCTGGTGAGGTGTTGACATTGCCTGGTGAGAGCCATGTTCAAGTGATGGAATCGTTCTACGACTTTGTCAAAAGCAAGTAAGATTATTTTTGGGAGTTCTTTATATATACCTTTTTTGTCAACTTAGAGTTTCTTATGCATTTGTCCATATTAGATTTTTGATTTTTATTTTATTTTTGATGATAGGGTGAGGATTGGGGTTGAGGGGTACAACATTTCCTCGCTTCAGACCCTTGACCTTGTTAGATCATTGTCGAGGCTTTTTGAGTCATGTGGAGAAATTTTAGACGTGGTAGTTCCGAGAGACTTGCGAACCAATGCAATTAGCTGCAGCAGCGGCTGTACCATTGTTGTTCTCCGCGGAGAAGGTGCAGAAGAAAAAGCATTGGCACTCAATGGAACTGACATGGGAGGATGGATCTTATCTGCTAGATTTTTACCGCCAGAACTCAGCAAGCTTAGTTCTGGCTTGAGTACTGCTGAGTTGGCTGCTAGGCATGTTGCCCATTTCCAAAGAAAAAAGTAAAATTTTATATTCATGATTTTTTATCTTTACATTGTGTGTTTGTAATTTGCTGACAAATTAACTATTGTATTGTAGGAGCCGAGGCATTTCTGTTACTGGATATGACCCTTCCCTCCCTGGAGATGTTGTTAAGACTGATTTGACTAACCGTTTTTCTTCATGTGGAAAGATCACTGATGTTTTTGTTCTTAACAGGTTTGTCGTTTCTTCTTTACAAACCGTTTGTGAAAATTTTTCCCACCATCTAACCTTTTTTTTTTCCTTTTGCAGCCAGGCTTTGATCTATCTCTTCGGAATAGGCGCAGTAGATAAGGCGTTGAGCCTTTGTCGGAGAGGTGACTCGGTACTCCGTGCTAAAGCCTTGCCAAAACCTAAAAGGAAAATTAACCATGAACCCGCCGCCTATGAACGTCCTTTTCTCTGATGTTGGAGAGGGACCACGTCAACCACCTCAGTCTTCTGACTATTACGATTAAGTCTAGGTAATTTCGTCTACTTCCTTAGCTCTAGTTCAACTCCTCTGTTTTGATTTTGTGTTTGATTTTATTCGTGCAACAAGATATATGGATATGGTGTTGAGTCTTGAAGACTAGTAGTATTTCTCTGTTTTTTTTCTTGGTTTTTGCAGCTATGTATCGATACTTGTTTATGTTCTTATGTCTATGTATCGATCAACATTGATGTTTTTGTTGTCTATGTTTGAGTACTTATTTATGTTTTATCTAATCTGGATTTATGGTTAATTATTAAATGTTTGTCCAATCAGCGTCCAATACAAACTATTGTTCGACGAGGAAGATTTTGTTCTTCAGATCAAACCTTTTTTTTATTTGGCAGTCAGGGAAGAAACATTTAAGTAATGTGTATAGGTGATGGAATCGGGCTTTGATCCATCTCTTCGGAATAGGCGCAGTACATAAGGCGTTGAGACTTTGTGGGAAACATGACTCGGTACTCCGTGCTAAAGCCTTGCCAACACCTAAACGGAAAATCAACCACCACAGGGAGTAGACGCGTAGTACAAATCTCTATGTTTTTGAATATTGTATTTTATAATATTGAACTTTGAATGGTAACTAATCTTAGGAACATTAGGAATATATAGAAAATAGTGAGTAGGAATAAAATTTTGAAAATGATATCAAAATTAACAAGAAACAAAATTATTCTATAATTGTCTACAAAACTAACAATATGGCGTTTGTTTAAACTTTAAACCCATGTAAACCAAGAAGCAAGAGTCATGTTTTCTAGTATAAACCGGAAAGAGAGTAAAAGTGAAAACTACCCGAATTAAACCTAAACGAAGACTGAAAATTGAAATGCAAACCAAGAGTCAAGAGTCGTGGTTTGTAGTGAACCGGAAAGATAGTAAAGTGAAAAACCTCACACAAGAGGAAAGAATCATTTCTTGGTCTCGCGGCGCTTCAAACATCTCTTCTGTGTCTCTCAAGAAGATGGGATTCCTCTCTCAACAGATCTCAAGAGATGAACTCAAACCAGGAGATCACATCTATTCATGGCGTAGCGCTTACATCTACTCTCATCACGGTTCAATCCCTTCCCTTCTCTCTATCTATATGTAGCTACATTATCAGTTTCTGTTCAGACAATTCTCGCTGGATCTTAGTTTTTCATGTTCCTGTCTTAGAATAAATGACGATCCTTTCTATGTTTGCAACTTGTAGGAATCTATGTAGGCAATGGTGACGTCATACATTTCACTTGCGGAGGTGGTTTAGAGACAAGGACAGGGACTTTCGTGGACAACATCATCGTTAGTTCGGTTCCTAACCACGGAGGTGACAACCCTTGTCCTAACTGCGGAGACCAATCAAATCTCAACGGTGTGATCTCTTCTTGCCTCGACTGTTTCCTCGCCGGAGGTAACCTCTATCTCTTCGAGTACGGTGTCTCTGGACACATCTTTATGGCTAAACCGCGAGGCGGTATCTGTACAACAGCGGTTTCAGACTCCTCTGAAGAAACCGTTCACCGTGCGAGACACCTCTTGTCTAGTAAAAACGGGTTTGGTGCGTATGATCTGTTGAAGAACAACTGTGAAGACTTTGCCATCTATTGCAAAACTGGTTTGATTGTTTTGTCGAAGCTGGGGAGTAGTGGACAGGCTAACTCTTGGTCTGCGGCGCGTGGTGTTTTATCGCTTTGGGGGACGGTGAAGAGTCTTTCTGTTGGTTCTGCTGCGAGGTTGGTTGTTTCTGGGGTTGCTGGTTTTGGTGTTATGGCTATGGCGGGGTATGGTAACTACTGCTATGGTCGTTTCTGTGCTGATATTGGTGTGAGAAGTGATGCTAGCAAAGTTCCTGTGGAAGACCTTGTTACGCTTATAGCGATTATCGAAGGCAGAGACGACAAGAAGTCTAGCTAGTTTAGCGCTTGTTGTGGTGTGATTGTGAGTGTGCTTCCCTGTATTTTTGTTTTCTTCTGTTTTCTTTTGTATTGTGTGCTGTGTGCAGTGTGCTTCCCTGTATTTTTGACTCCATTTATCATGTGACAAGACAGTCAAAAATAAAATTGTTGTTCTTTCCAAAGTCTTGTCTACTTTGGAAGACTGTTGAAACAAAACAACACACGGAAGTGGAAGATGAATGGTGTTTGATCACTTACCTACCGTTAGTGTGGCTCCGTTGGTTGACTTGGAATTTAGTGTTACAGTACTAGTCATCGTCAGTAAGACAATAACCAAACTAAGCTCTCCACACAAGAAGGTTTTCTGATCATAACCCATTTCAATCAGACGAGAGTGCAACATGCTTTTGTCTCTTTATCTTCTTCAACACCTTGTGTATATGTAGCTGAATATAAACTAAGGCTTTTTCTGAGTTATCAATAAGTCACCTAGATGTAATTAATTTTTGGATGCATTTTCTGAAGAAAGTTAATGCACTTTTAAATGTAATTCGATAAAATAATATTTAAATTTTCTTATAGATCATTTTAAAAGAAAAATTATGTTTATATAACTTTATACAAATTTTGTATATAGCAATTACTCCCTCCGTTTCAATATAGATGATGTTTTAGAAAAATTATTTTGTAATAATTTACATGAAGTTTTGAAATTTTAAGATTAATTTAACTTTATTGGAAATTGTTCAACCAATTAGATTTTAAACTTTTTTTAATAATTGGTTCATTGATTTTAAAATTCTATTTTTAAAAATATTTTTTTTTACAAAAAGTTAATTTTCTTAATCTTTGTGCACTAATACAAAACATCAAGTATTACGAAACGGAGAGATTATTAATTTGCAATTTAGTGAACAACTCTAATATATTTTTCTAATTTTTTCAAAAATTTATTATTTTATTATTTAATCGAACTATGTTATATTTTACACTAGCCTAAATTAAAATTTATGTTAATTTATTAAATATAAATTTATATGTTTTTAAAAGTTCTTCGGGGATACGTTAATTCGTTGACTTTGGGTTATGAGTTGACTTTAATGGTTTGGTTATTAAAACCAACAATCTTGGAAAAAACTCTAGAGAACCCACATTGATCCAGCCAGAGATGGAATCCATTCTTCTAGAGAAGATAGGATTATTCTCCAACAAGATCTCTAAAGACGATCTGAAAGCAGGAGATCACATCTACTCATGGCGTAACGCTTATATCTATTCCCATCACGGTAACCCATCTCCTTCTCTCTCTTCTGGGTTTATCAAAGATCCGAACTTTATATTTGCAATCTCACAGGGATCTACATAGGAGACGGAAAGGTCATTCATTTCACTCGCGGAGGCGGTCTTGAAATCGGAACGGGAACTTTTCTAGACAAGCTCATTGTCAGCTCTATTACCAATCACGGAGGAGACAACCCTTGTCCTAACTGTGGAGGAAAGCATTCCAACACGCATGGAGTTATCTCTTCTTGTCTCGATTGCTTTCTCGCCGGAGGAGATCTCCTTCGCTTCGAGTACAGTGTCTCTCCGGCTCTGTTCATGTCCAAGCTTAGAGGCGGTACCTGCACGACGGCGGCTTCGGATCCTTCGGAGGAAGTGATCTCTCGCGCGGAGTTTCTTTTGCTGAGAAACGGGTTTGGTGAGTACCATGTGTTCGAGAATAATTGTGAGGATTTCGCGATGTATTGTAAGACGGGTTTGGTGGTGGGGAGAAGCTATGTGCTTGGGAGAAGCGGTCAGGTTAACTCGGTGAGTGCGGCTGCGTGCGTGGCGCGTATGGTTAGTCCTTGGGCTAGTAATGCTATACGTCTCTGTTCGGATGTTGGTATGCGTAAGGATGCTGTTAAAGTGCCTGTGGAGAGCCTCGTTGCTCGGTCGGCAAAGGAAAGCTGAGTTTGGTTTTGATTTTGATTTGTGTGCAATTGTTTATTTTATTCTTGGTTGATGCAAATATTGAATCTGCTTCTATAATCGTGTAACTCTAATCATATGGTGTGTGTGTGAATACAGTTTGATTGAAGTCTTCCTTGTTAGTTTTGTGTAAAAAACTTAAACGCGTAAAGCAAGAGATGTGGTTGATTCTTTAGTTGTTATAACCACACAAGAAAGATTCGGTCTTCTTACTTCACTAATTAAATTCTCTATTTTTTTGTTTGTTTTTTTGAGTTGCATTTATGAAATATCATAAAACGAATAAAACTGTCTAATTTATTACTTGTCTTTTCAGTTACATTAATGAAATATGTTTAAATGAATTTAAACTTTATATTTTATTGTTTGTATTTTTCAGTTACCTTAATGAAATATTCTTAAATAAATTTAGACATAATGTCATTTAATCTAGGCCTGGGATTTCGGGTATTCGGTTCGGTTTCGGGTAGGACCCGATCGGGTATGGGTATTTCGGTTATTTAAAATATGTATCCAATAGGTACTTGGAAGACTTACGGTTCGGTTTCGGTTCGGTACCGACCGGTTTCGGGTCGGATCGGTTTTTCAATAAAAGTAATCATATTCGATCCGAACAATTTGGTTATTTAACGGTTCGGATAAAATAGTACCCGCAATCTAAACCGAAACAATTTGGTACCCGATATCACAATGCCAAACTAAACCTGATTTTCGAACCAAACTCATTAACTTAAATGTCAAAGACAAAGTACTTGAAGAATTAAACAAGAACACAAACTTATAATGAAAAACAGAAAGTAGAACATAGTTTCAACCACCAAACCGAAAATGAAAAACAGAAAATAAAACATAGTTTCAACTTGCAACCATCAAACTGAAAATGAAAATGAGACAGTCACTCTCACTCGTCCATACAAATGAGACAGTCACTCTCACTCGTCCATACAAATGAGACAGTCACTCTCACTCGTCCATACAAATGAGACAGTCACTCTCACTCGTCCATACAAATGAGACAGTCACTCTCACTCGTCCATACAAATGAGACAGTCACTCTCACTCGTCCATACAAATGAGACAGTCACTCTCACTCGTCCATACAAATGAGACAGTCACTCTCACTCGTCCATACAAATGAGACAGTCACTCTCACTCGTCCATACAAATGAGACAGTCACTCTCACTCGTCCATACAAATGAGACAGTCACTCTCACTCGTCCATAC
>NC_027750.1:3929611-3935283 GCF_000695525.1 Brassica oleracea var. oleracea | reverse complement strand
TGAGTTTTCGTTTACATCAAAACTTATCATATTTTAGGATAATTTTAATTTAAAATGTAATTTTCATATTTTTCAAACAAATTCTAAAAATATTTTTTAAATATTTTGTTATAATTTTTTTAAAAATATTGAGTTGCATTTCAAATAAAAAGGTAAAGATATTAAAAATATTCTAATTAAAATATGTAAAATTTAATATAGTTTTAAGGAAATGGTCAAAATAAAAAAATTATACATAAAAAAAATCATGATTTTTATTAACTGGACGGATCATTATTGATATGATATCGCACACGAAAGAAATATTTCTGTTTTTACAATTATCTAATTAACTCTATATACTCATTTTTTTATATTTTTTTATATGATATCACACATTTGTAAAAAAAAAATAGATAGTTTAAGATGTAAAAATAAAATATTTACTTAATGAATATAATATGAACGAATATTACAAATAAATCATTTAATAAAATAAATAATTAAAAACTGAAAATTCATACCAGCGTTGGCGCGCGGGTCAGAGTCTAGTGTTAAAGTTATTTGGATTCAATATGAAGAAGAAGATCTAGAGACAAGAGGAAGGAGTATTATGTTGGCCAACCAATTTTTTCAAAACTTTATATTTTAATACTTAGTATCAAAATAGTGTTTTGAAATCATGGAATGCATCATCTAAAGAACAAATAATATGTAGTATTTTTTTTGTTGTATGATGATATATTTATAATCGTCGAAATTGGTCATTCAATTTTTTTGTTTTTATGGTTAAATCAATACATTAAACCCACCATAATATTCGCTTAATATTTTCTGCACAACATCATAAGTACCAAAAAGGAAACCACATCTAATAATATTGTGATCATTTAACAGTGGGTCATAATACACTTTCATGTAATACATAATACCATGATTTTCATCTTATTCACGTGAAAACATATACATAAAATATTATAATATTGGAATCAATTCATACAATATTGATTCATTTTATACATGTTAGCCGTTTTAGAGAAAACTAAGTATTTTTATGGATTCTGGAGCTATACCCTTGCTTGAAATGGTAGCAGATGCCTTGCAAGATGGACTGCCACTTCAAAGTTCTGCTCCGGTAACTTACCGATTTTATTCGTTGTGTTTATGTTCTTATATATTTTTAATAGGATCCACTTCTATTTGGTGTGATAGGAATGTTCTTATATTTTTTTTACAGGATCCACCTCTGTTTGCTGTGACAGAGATGCTTGTTCATATGAGTGTTCCTACTGAATATTCATCTCATGCCCATTTTGAAGAGGCACTTTTGGATCAATTGATACATTCTCCTCTTGCTATAGGACTTCCCTCCTATCCTTATTTGTTTGTACATCTAGAGCAGTCTACGATAAGTTCTTTTTTCCTTCCTTTCATGTTTTGCTTGTTCAATTGTTTTTTTTTTGCTTGGTCCACTGAGCTTCTGCTTTATTGTAACATGTATTTCACTGCCCAACTTTGGAGGAAGTTAACTCCACTTAGTCTTCTAACCATGTGAAGCTCTGTACTGGCAGAGGGACTAAGCGTGAAATCCACTACGTTCAACTTCAGTATAGCGTGATGCTATGGAGGCAAGGTGGTTTTCTCAATATTCCACTGGGAAGGCGTGCTATTTCACACTTTGTGGAGCTCGTTGGTATTCATATTTTTGGGGATGAAATGGAATGGGGGTATTCATATTAATGAGTTGGATATATATATATATATATATATATATATATATATTTTTTATATTCCACAACTTTAGTACTTGGATATTAATCTCTCTGTTTTAAATATTGGATATTAATCTCTTTTAAATATCAAGTTTGTTTATGCTCAATAATCATTATCTAATCAGTATGAAACAATATAGAAAATTTTAGTTGTATCTAATCACTAAACTCAAAAAGGTAGATCAACCTTTCCAACACTTACCAAACCAAACAAAACTGAACCGGATGTTCTCTACCCGAATTAAACCTTTTAAAACCGAAAACCGAAAAATCAAATGCAAACCAAGAGGCAAGAGTCGTGGTTTGTAGTGAACCGGAAAGAGAGTAAAGTGAAAAACCTCACACAAGAGGAAAGAATCATTTCTTGGTCTCGCGGCGCTTCTAACATCTCTTCTGTGTGTCTCAAGAAGATGGGATTCCTCTCTCAACAGATCTCAAGAGATGAACTCAAACCAGGAGATCACATCTATTCGTGGCGTAACGCTTACATCTACGCCCATCACGGTTCAATCCTTTCCCTTCTCTCTAGCTACATGTAGCTACATTATCAGTTTCTGTTCAGACAATTCTCGCTGGATCTTAGTTTTTCATGTTCCTGTCTTAGAATAAATGACGATCCTTTCTATGTTTGCAACTTGTAGGAATCTATGTAGGCAATGGTGACGTCATACATTTCACTTGCGGAGGTGGTTTAGAGACAAGGACAGGGACTTTCGTGGACAACATCATCGTTAGTTCGGTTCCAAACCACGGAGGTGACAACCCTTGTCCTAACTGCGGACACCAATCAAACCTCGACGGTGTAATCTCTTCTTGCCTTGACTGCTTTCTAGCCGGAGGAAACCTCTATCTGTTCGAGTACGGTGTCTCTGAACCCATCTTTATGGCTAAACCGCGAGGCGGTATCTGCACAACAGCGGTTTCGGACTCCTCTGATGAGACCGTTCACCGTGCGAGATACCTCTTATCGAAGAAAAACGGGTTTGGTGCGTACGATCTGTCGAAGAACAACTGCATAGACTTTGCCATCTATTGCAAAACTGGTTTGATTGTTTGGTCTAAGCTGGGGAGTAGTGGACAGGCTAACTCTTGGTCTGCGGCGCGTGGTGTTTTGTCGCTTTGGGGGACGGTGAAGAGTCTTTCTGTTGGTTCTGCTGCGAGGTTGGTTGTTTCGGGGGTTGCTGGTTTTGGTGTTATGGCTATGGCGGGGTATGGTAACTACTGCTATGGTCGTTTGTGTGCTGATATTGGTGTGAGAAGTGATACTAGCAAAGTTCCTGTGGAAGACCTTGTTATGCTTATAGCCATTATTGAAAGAAGAGACGACAAGAAGTCTAGCTAGTTTAGCGCTTGTTGTGGTGTGATTGTGAGTGTGCTTCCCTGTATTTTTGTTTGCTTCTGTTTTCTTTTGTATTGTGTGCAGTGTGCTTCCCTGTATTTTTGACTCCATTTATCATGTGACAAGACAGCCAAAAATAAAATTGTTGTTCTTTCCAAAGTCTTGTCTACTTTGGAAGACTGTTGAAACAAAACAACACACAGGAGTGGAAGATGAATGGTGTTTGATCACTTACCTACCGTTAGTGTTGCTCCGTTGGTTGATTTGGAATTTAGTGTTACAGTACTAGTCATCATCAATAAGACAATAACCAAACAAAGCTCTCCACACAAGAAGGTTTTCTGATCATAACCCATTTCAATCAGACAAGAGTGCAACATGCTTTCGTCTCTTTATCTTCTTCACCACCTTGTGTATATGTAGCTGAATCTAAACACAAAGGCTTTTTCTGAGTTATCAATAAGTCACCTAGATGTAATTAATTTTTGGATGCATTTTCTGAAGAAAGTTAATGCACTTTTAAATGTAATTCGATAAAATAATATTTAAATTTTCTTATAGATCATTTTAAAAGAAAAATTATGTTTATATAACTTTATACAAATTTTGTATATATCAATTACTCCCTCCGTTTCAATATAGATGATAGTTTTAGAAAGATTATTTTGTTTCAATTTACATGAAGTTTTGAGATTTTAAGATTAATTTAACTTTATTGGAAATTGTTCAACAAATTAGATTTTAAAGTCTTTTTTATAATTGGTTCATTGATTTTAAAATTATATTTTTTAAATATTTTTTTTTACAAAAAGTTAATTTTCTTAATCTTTGTGCACTAAGACAAAACATCAAATATTATGAAACGGAGAGATTATTAATTTGTAATTTAGTGAACAACTCCAATATATTTTTCTAAATTTTTTTAAATTTGTTATTTTATTATTTAATCGAACTATGTTATATTTTACACTAGCCTAAATTAAAATTTATGTTAATTTATTAAATATAAATTTATATGTTTTTTAAAGTTCTTCGGGGATACGTTAATTCGTTGACATTGGGTTATCCAGCTAAGCCAATACAAAGCCAGTTGTTGACTTTAATGGTTTGGTTATTAAAACCAACAATCTTGGAAAAAACTCTAGAGAACCCACATTGATCCAGCCAGAGATATGGAATCCATTCTTCTAGAGAAGATAGGATTATTCTCCAACAAGATCTCTAAAGACGATCTGAAAGCAGGAGATCACATCTACTCATGGCGTAACGCTTATATCTATTCCCATCACGGTAACCCATCTCCTTCTCTCTCTTCTGGGTTTATCAAAGATCCGAACTTTATATTTGCAATCTCACAGGGATCTACATAGGAGACGGAAAGGTCATTCATTTCACACGTGGAGGCGGTCTTGAAATCGGAACGGGAACTTTTCTAGACAAGCTCATTGTCAGCTCTATTACCAATCACGGAGGAGACAACCCTTGTCCTAACTGTGGAGGAAAGCATTCCAACACGCATGGAGTTATCTCTTCTTGTCTCGATTGCTTTCTCGCCGGAGGAGATCTCCTTCGCTTCGAGTACAGTGTCTCTCCGGCTCTGTTCATGTCCAAGCTTAGAGGCGGTACCTGCACGACGGCGGCTTCGGATCCTTCGGAGGAAGTGATCTCTCGCGCGGAGTTTCTTTTGCTGAGAAACGGGTTTGGTGAGTACCATGTGTTCGAGAATAATTGTGAGGATTTCGCGATGTATTGTAAGACGGGTTTGGTGGTGGGGAGAAGCTATGTGCTTGGGAGAAGCGGTCAGGTTAACTCGGTGAGTGCGGCTGCGTGCGTGGCGCGTATGGTTAGTCCTTGGGCTAGTAATGCTATACGTCTCTGTTCGGATGTTGGTATGCGTAAGGATGCTGCTAAAGTGCCTGTGGAGAGCCTCGTTGCTCGGTTTAATCAGGCAAAGGAAAGCTGACTTTGGTTTAATTGTGATTGTGTGCATTGTGTGTATTTGAGTGTTGGTTTATAACTGGATGCAATATTGAATCTGCTTCTATAATTGTGTAACTCTGTGATATGGTGGTGTGAATACAGTTTAATTGAGATCTTGATTGTTTCGTGTTGTGTTTGTTTTTTTTTACGTTTGGTGTATATTTTTCTGGATAGGCGTGAAACGTAAACGCGTAAAGCAAGAGATGTGGTTGTTGTATGATTGTATCAGTTACGAAAGGGTTTGTTTTGCTTAATCAAGGCGGAAACACGGTTTCAAAATTAAACAAAAGTTGATTACTGGACAGCTAATGTTTTCATAGTGGTTAAGAACACAATCAAACTGTACAATTCACAAGACCAAAGAGGTTGAAACTGTTTGGAGTTGACAGTCAGCTATCGGTTTGGTTCGGCTATTTTAATAAAATTAAAAATGTGATTGATTCGGCTTGATCCTTATTTTTTAATATATAACACAATCAATACCGGTTTATTTCAATCTAATTCTTCGGTTCAATTGGACTCAGTTTGTATGCGAGAAGACGAGGACAGTCGAGACCAACACACACACACACAGTTGTTTAAAAAAAAAAAAAAAAAAAAAA
>NC_027750.1:3914131-3929397 GCF_000695525.1 Brassica oleracea var. oleracea | reverse complement strand
AACTCCTAAGCACTTATGTGAGTTCGTATTTCTTTTACATGGTTTCTTTGTTTTATTTGGTTGTGTTTTGTGTAGCTTTTAATTCGTATTCAGCTTTGCCTTGCTAGATAAACCAAATAACTATTATCCAAGGAAAGAGGTTATATAAAGTGTTCCTCGGAATTTCCTCGGTATTTTTTAAAAAAAAAAAAAAAAAAAAATCGAGACCACACCAGTGGTAGAGAGAGAGAGACTCTTGATTGACTCAACAAGCTGTCTAGAGAAGACGATGAATTCGAAGGAGATTAGCGAATCCCGTTAGGCAAATCCTAATCTCCAATTTCTCAATCCTTATCTTCATTTCTCCTGTGCGCGCGGCGAGTCGTCATCGTGAAATCATGTCTTGGCTCCCTGTAGAATCCGATCCTGGTATCTTCTTCTCAAATTTGGGGTTTATTGTCTAATAGCTCCTTATTGTTCATCTCAAATGATTGGTCATATACTAAGTCGATAGTGTCTGTCTGTGTAAAAGACACAAGGTTTGCTATATCTTTTATTGTTGTTCATAATGTTTAGGTGTTTTCACGGAGATTATACAACAAATGCAAGTGAAAGGTGTGCAGGTTGAAGAACTGTATTCCTTGGACATTACTTCTCTTGATGAAATAAGGTTAGTTCACTAGTATTATTATTATACACGCTCTTTTGTTTCTTTTTGTTTCCAACAAAAACATAGTCATTACTGTTGTGTTCTTCGTTTGTTTAGACCTGTATGCGGATTGGTATTGCTTTACAAGTGGCGTCCTGAGGAAAAGGAGTCTCGTGTTGTCATCACTGAACCAAACCCAAACTTCTTCTTCGCCAGCCAGGTCCCACTCACTGTCCCCCACATTTACATTTCTGACTCATGGGGACGGTTTATAACAGTATGTGTGTTTTCTTGCAGATAATCAACAATGCTTGTGCTACACAAGCCTTACTGTCTGTCCTCATGAACTCTTCTGGTATCGAGATTGGTTCTGAACTAACAGAACTTAAAGAATTCGCCAAAGACTTTCCACCTGAGCTCAAAGGCTTAGCCATCAGCAACAACGAGGCGATACGTGCAGCTCACAACACCTTTGCTAGGCCTGACTCATCTTCCACCACCACGGACGAGGATGAGTTATCTGCTAGGAGGAAGAAAAGGGAAGAGGAAGATGATGATGTGTATCATTACATCAGCTACTTACCCGTCGATGGTATCTTATACGAGCTAGATGGTCTTAAAGAAGGACCCATCAGCCTTGGACAATGTCTCGGTGAGCCAGACGGAATCGAATGGCTCAGAATGGTCCAACCTGTGGTGCAAGAGAGGATTGACCAGTATCTCCAGAACGAGATCCGGTTTAGTCTCTTGGCTGTGGTTAAGAACAGGAAAGAGATGTACCGAGCTGAGCTGAAAGAGTATCAGATGAAGCGGGAGAGGATTCTGCAGCAGGTGGGTACACTGCAAGCTGATAAGTACGCCGAGAAGAGCAGTTACGAGGCTCTGGATAAATCTCTTTCTGAAGTCAATGTCGGCATCGAGACAGTGTCGCAGAAGATTGTAATGGAGGAAGAGAGGGCTAAGAACTGGAAGAAAGAGAACTTGAGGAGGAAACATAACTATGTCCCTTTCCTCTTCAACTTCCTCAAGATTCTTGCAGACAAGAAGAAGCTCAAGCCTCTCATTGAGAAAGCTAGACGTTAATACCTTAATCAGCTTTTTGCAAGGATATTAAAACTTTATATGTATGAGGGTTTGATTGTATCAGTCTTGAGGATTTTTGTAGAACCAAATCTCTTAATTACATGAAACAATAAATCGAACACAATTACAAAACTTGTACTCTTCGTTTATGTAAAAACTTCTTTAATGGCAGATATCTCAGCTGCTGCAATCATCATAGGTTTAGTCACAAAACCGAAGATCATCATCATCACTCGTACCTTGTGGTTGTGAAAGAAGAGAGTAAACCGGCTGCTTGAGATGGTATTATATCACCAAATGTCGACATAGCGGCTGCTGACCTATCCTTGAATATTCCAACTTGTCCGTCACTTAGTATTGACCCAAATCTACTACCAGCCTGAAACATATATTACATGATCTTACGATATTGAACAAATTATGAAAAACTATTGAGCCACTGATCAACCGAGGAGACTAGACTGTACCTGCATGAAAGACTTCAAGAACGGGGAAGCCACGCCGAAACTGGAGTCATCTTCCAAATCATTTGTTTGAGAAAGCTCGCCATTTGTAAATGCATTCCATGAGAATCTTGACGAACTTTCATTTGATGTAACTGGAGTGGAGACCTTATTTGTACTTCTAGAGGACAGAGCCGGAGCGCTGCATTAACCGGATATGAGAAACCATTTTTCCCACAAGGCTACAAATAGTTTCAGGTGTGGAAGAAGAAAAGCTTACCTTATGGGAAGGTATTTGAAGCGGGGAACTGTGGAGCATGGCATGATATTTGACTCTGAGTTACTTGGTAGTTTCTGGGAAGTATCTGTGTACATTCGGTTTAGTTGCACAAAGAATCCAAATAGTACTGCGTGGCGTAGGTATGACTGCTTTTCGTTCTCCCAGAGATAAGGCTCGTACCTTTTTTGACACATTTCAAAATATACTAGAATCAGAAAATAATTGAGACAGTAAACGATAAGACCAGAAGATTCCTATGAATTTCTTAGAACGGACAAAATAGTAAACATGTGACATGTTCATAGTTTATGGATAAGGTTCCTTACGTGAGCCAGTCTATGGGATCCAACTTTTGGGTCAGTTGGGAGATTACTCCATCAATGCGACTTCTGTTGACTGACTTTGTTTGCTGTTGGCCCTGCTTTCGCCTGAAAGCTGATCTGTTCATTGTGATCTTTGGTTGTATCTCCACATTGGTGCTTGTATCACCCCCAGAAAGAATGTCCGATGCAAATCTCAAATCCAGTAAAATTTGTAAAACCCCCTTCTCTGAAATTTGGGGTTCGTTGGCCTCCCTGGCAGATAAGAAATCCTCATAAATAATGATGATCTGCATTGTACAATGGAACATTGAAAAAAAAATCATTTTTATAAGCAATCACTAGCTTGGAGATATTTACTGATGAAAGGGAACAAGTGTGAAGAAGGGAATAACTATCACAAATATTTTTAATAGAACATTGTTCCTTGCCAGAAACACTTCTGCAGCATGTAGAAAATAATCACAGGAAAGTAAGTAAACAGAGACAAGACAACGCACCTTCTCCAACAGGCTTGAAGCAAACTTTTGCAAAATTGACTTATCCAGTACGTGGCCTCCAATTCGATGAATCTCTTCTGATGCCCGACAGAGAAATGAAATTATATAGAGCGAAGGCAAGGACGGAAGTGATATCTTCAACTCAGTCTCGCCCTGCTCTTCCTTGACTATTGTCTCCTCCCAACCCTGCATTATCACTTCAAAGATGAGTTCAGACACAACAAAAGAGCAAGACTAAACTATCTCATTAAACTTCAAAGAATCAAGATATAAAGTAGTTCCTGGAAATATTTCCACCAAAAACAAAGAAAGTGAACAACTAACTATGTATATTAGTCAGCAATATCTAATATCAATGCAGGAGAGAGACGACAACTAAGAAAAATAAGGATAAGAATCAGCTTTTAGTTACCCTTAAAGGAGTTGTAGCAGACAGTCCATCGTCAATCCTAAGATCCCGCAAGAGAATAGCGGAGAGCTCATCCGATAACCACTGTATCCACAATGTATGAGCCTTAATGCACATATCTCGCATAGTTTTATTAAGCTCTTCGAATTTTGGACTTGTCTTCTCGTCTGCCTTAAGTAGTGCCGCAACAGCTAACGAACTCTGCTTCCTAAGATCGGCATGCAACAGCTTTCCAGGGCTGTCAGGAGTCCCTGCAGTATTCGAGCCAAATCTTGGTTGCCTCAACAAGGATGACAACTTATCAGAAACTGCAGTCATAATGTCTCTACACCACAACCTTGGAGAACCGAGAATCAAGGGAAGGTGTTTTGAGTGGTTTAGCAATGCAAACAAAAGGCGTCCCATAAAAAGCGATTTCTCAATTATTATAGCAGGTGGAATTGCTTCGCTGTCGTTGTTTCCTTTCTTCATGGCAGCGCAGAGAGATTCGAGTTCCTTATCTACATCTGCGAGAAGTGCTGAGACACTGTCATAACATTTACTCTGTACGTATGGAGCAAGATCCTTTAACCTCGGACCTGCCTTTTCTGACTCAA
Source organism: Brassica oleracea var. oleracea (assembly GCF_000695525.1). Classification (NCBI taxonomy): domain Eukaryota; kingdom Viridiplantae; phylum Streptophyta; class Magnoliopsida; order Brassicales; family Brassicaceae; genus Brassica; species Brassica oleracea. The sequence continues at coordinate 3,925,138 of NC_027750.1, read as the reverse complement.
AGAAGCTTAGGAGGTCTTCTAAAACACTCTGGCAGCGGTGATCAACTGCATCTCTGATTTGGCTAACTTCAGGACTAAAGTACGCCGTTAGACAACTTTGGAAGTCGCTTTCTTCAGGTGACGTTTTGTTTCCGGCAATAAGACCAGGTTTCCTAGCGTTAGGCTCGATAAACCAGACACCACCACCTGTCGAAGGTCTGTTTAAATATACTTGGAAGTTGATCTTCTCACCAGTGATCTCGCTAAAAGCACGAACCGACTCTGCCACATTGACAGCTCTAGCCAATTCCTCAAATCTAGAGTCAATAATGGATTTCATTCTTTCCACAAAGGCCTTCTCAAATATTTCATCCCATAGGTTCAAATCGTCGTCCAGAACAAGCTCCCGGATTCTATTCCAAGGCAGCTCTATCTCAGACCCAAAAACACTTTTAAGCCAATCTAAACTACCACTCAATACCTCTTTACTATCCATGGTCTCTCTGATCAACTTCTCCGCTGATCCAAGCTCCACACCAGTAACAATAGCTTCAATCAAACGCTTCCCACTAACCTTACCAACAATCTTTCCACCGCATTCCCTCAACCAAGCCAGGCACGCCTTTGAAATATCAATTTTATAAAAGATAACCATAACAGATTCCAAATTATCTCTAAACAATTTCCACAGCGCAACCTCCTCTTCCGGATTCGGAATCCCACCAAACAGCTGAGAAGCCGGAGGGGTGCTCAAAATCGTCTTATAAAACAGAGGCATATCAGTCAACGCTTGCAAAAAAAGCTCACCGACTTGCCCCACAGTGACCTGAACCACACTCAACACATCACAAAACACCGAAACAACACTCCCAGCATCACCGCCACTACAAGCATTCAACTTTTGCAGAACCCAAGTCTTCCTCGAGTCGAGAAACAGCTCAAGCACTTCCTTCGGATCAAGCTCATCAACCACTGCTACAGCAGTTAACGCGTCCACGTAATCCCCCAGTCCTAAACCCGGATCAAGAAGCCGCTCATGGCTCCTCTGAGAAATCTGAGCCTTGAAGCCCTCCACTATCTGCCACTGATGCTCAAGTAACGGAAAATTAGCCAGCAGTTTACTCTGATCCACCTCCTCCAACTTAACAAGTCTCTGCTGCACGTGCTGAGCACGCATGTACCTCCCAGCAGCTTCTAGAAACATGGACTCGTCGAGGCAGCCCCATATATTCTCCGGAGTATCCACCAGATACTTGACCCGACACGCGATCCCATACACATTGACTCGGGCCGGGTCAGTGATAGCGAGCGCGGGGGTTTTCGCTTCCGAGGAGGAGGAAAGGGATCGAATGTTGCCGTGGATCGAGGAGATGTTCGCCGAGATCGACTCGCAGAGCGACTTCATGTGCACGATCGAGTCAGCTGAGTCGATCAGATCTCGGTACCGAGTCCCGACGAGTTGCCGGAGCTCCTCCTTCTTGTCCTCGATGTTCTTCCTAGTCGCCGACTCCACGCTCCGGATCTCCGACATCGGTTTCGAGCGGAGGAGGGACTCAGCGTCTCTTTGACCGCCGCCTCCGCTGCTACCGAGCGAAACGAAACGGTGTTCCGCGGCGGAAGCCGATGACATTCTCATGGTTTTTGTTTTCTCCCGCGTGTTCTCTCTAGATTCTAACAATGCATTCCACTGAGTCGAAGGAGGAGAGAAACGGAGCGGATCTGATCGGATCTAGAGATGCTTTTGCTCGGATTCAGAAGTAGATTCCCGGAATCAAGATCTGATTTTGTAGTTTCTGTGCACTGAGTTTCCGCCATTGCTGTGGAACGAACACGACGAGAAACTAAGCGTTTTATCAAATTACATATTTACCCCGGTTTGGGTTTCGCAATAGAAGAATTCTAATCGGAAGCTAACCGGTCCGATTTGGTAAGTCATAGCGAAAGATCATTAAGTTTGGGCACTATTGTAATGTTTACCATAATAAAGGGGTAATTAGATAAATTAAATTAATGGATGAAATTCTTCTTCTTCTTCTCCGATAGACTTTTGCCTGCATCTCTTCGCCGATCACGATCCCTCCATCTCCGTAAACTGATACGGTACTTCGTTTTACTGTATCGTAAACATTGCATCTCCCCGTATTTCACATTCTGTCATTTACATAGATCTTCAAACCTTATTTATCTCCATCAACTCCGGCGGCTGCCGACGACGGCGTCGTAGCTCTGATTGGCTCGAAGGGAGGAGATCTCTAAGTATTGCTTCCCACCGCACTCCGAAATCTACCCGATCTGACATCGGATTGGAGTGAATTTTGACGTACAGTGAAGAGATTTGGAGAGAATGGTGGAGCCGGTGAACTCATCGCTTGAGAAAATGCTCTTGGAAGAGATCAGTCCAGTTGTCATGGTACTCTGCACGCCTCTCGTTGAAGAGACTTTTCTCAAGAGTGGATTATCCTTTGTGGAAACGCTCAAGCCATTCTGCAACTTTAGCAATATCGATGGTGATGATAGACTTTGCTTCTCTTCTTCGTTTCCAATGGTTTACTTCCCCAACCGTCTAATTCGAGGTTTTAATTTCTTGTGCAGTTCCTGTTCGGACCTCAGGCGATCAGCTTTATCGGCTGAAGAAGTTTACGCTGAGATTGTTTAATGCATCAGATATCAAACAACCAAACGTAGAGGTATATGTAAATCCTCTTGCTTTCGGGAAAGAGGATTGGCTTTTGATAGGTGTATTAGAGTCTCCTCCGTTCTGCATCTTTCGTTGAGCTTCAAAGTTGATTATGTTTACTTAATGGCTAGGTTGCAAAGCAACGGCTAGAGCATGTTATCACTGAAGCTGGGGAGAAAGTTTTTGACGATTTGAAATCTGACCCTCCTCAGATTACTGATATACTCTCTAGTAAGTATCTCTATTCAATATTATGCCTTTTAAGAGAAATTTTTCTTAACATACCGGATTGCTTTTCTAATGCTGTTGTCTTTCCGTTACTGCAGATCCAGAGTCTGAAATTGCACCCACATGGTTTCAGTATTACAATAAGGAACTTATCCGTACACTCTCGTTTTCAGACCATGAAGCTTTTGATCATCCTGTGGCTTGTAAGACATTATAGAAAATCCAAAATTGTTCTTGTTGGCTTCTTACTTTAAACTAGGTTTGCTAATAGACTTTTCTGTTGTGTACCAATCAATTCTACATGTGTTATTCAGGTCTCTTGGTCGTTTCATCAAAAGACGAACAACCTGTAAATAAATTTGTAGATCTTTTCAACACCAATAGATTACCTTCTTTGCTTAATGATGGTGTAATGGACCCAAAGATTTTGAAGCATTACCTGTTGGTGCATGACAATCAGGATGCCACAACAGAGAGGTAACTGTTCCTTACTACATAGTATATTATATGATTCTCACTATAACTATATGGCTGTCAAATGTAAGTTTGAAGTTGACGGGATGTAATTTCTTCTGTAGAACGTCTAAAGTTCTGTCTGAGATGAGAAGTACATTTGGGAACAATGAGTGCAACTTACTTTGCACTAATTCATCTAAAGAGGGGAACGTGGAACATCAGGCTAATCCCTGGGCTTCATTTGTAAGACACTCATCAGAACTTTTATCCAGCATATTGCTCAGCGTTTATGTATCAGTCCATGTTTTTGTAAGTTCAACATTTTGATTATTAACTTTTCTGAAAGAAATCGAGTGTTTCGGCCGACAAACTTGGATGTGCTCTCACTGGCGACGATATTGTGGAGGTAACGTTCCCTTGCGGATGATATTCACGCCTTTAGAATATTTTGGAATGTTTTAACCTCTATAACTTCTCATGGTATATTCGAGGCAGATCAACGATCTGATGCAAGAGTTTGCTTCGAGGCATATAATCCCTCACATGGAGCAGAAAGTTCGAGATCTTAATCAACAGGTTAGCTTTAGATTTTCTAAAAAGTTACTTGTGGGAAGTTGGGAACATACTTTACGTTTTCTGTATGCTTTACTTAGTTCTTTTGGTCTCTTTTCATATCATTTAGTTTGCATTTTGTTATGTCACAACTAGATTTCTGCAACAAGGAAAGGACTTAGAAACCAAATTAAAAACTTATGGTGGAGAAAAGGAAAAGACGATGTTCCGGATTCAACCAAAGGTTCTATGTATGCTTTCTTGAAATTTTTGCTCCTTTTATGATTTCCTTGACGTCATCATAAGCTCTACTATTTTTTTCATTTTTGAAGGTATACATTTAGCTCCACTGAATCTCAAATTAGAATTTTGGGTGACTACGCCTTCATGTTGCATGATTATGAACTTGCATTGTCAAGCTATCGCTTAATATCAACCGATTACAAGCTCGATAAAGCTTGGAAGCACTATGCTGGTGTTCAGGTAGCTTCACAGCTTTATGATTGTGTTTCTATGTAGGTATTCAGGTGGCATTATTTTTAATCAATACTCGTTTTATATATATAATCTAACATATAGTATAGGTTAGCCACAGATTGTTTTGGTCTTTATTTTCCATTGCTCGTTACTTGTGGTCGCTTCAATAACTCATCTTCTCATGTATGCTTGGGAAGGAAATGATGGGACTTGCATATTTCATCTCAGACCAGTCAAAAAAGGAAGCTGAGTACTGCATGGAAAATGCATTCAGCACTTATCTGGTATGTTTTTATAACCCACCTAAAACAGTTCTTTCAGTGAATGTCCCTCGGTTACTTGAATTAGTTTTTATCATAAGCAAAACTTGAAACTGAAATAGTAATAGTTTAACTTGAGCAAGTGACGCGGTAGTACATGCTGTAACATGTCCTTGTAATCTCATGCAGAAGCTTGGGAGGTCTGGCTTTCAAAATGCTACGAGATGTGGGCTCTGGTGGGCAGAGATGCTAAAAGCTGGAGACCAGTACAAAGAAGCTGCTTCTGCTTACTTCCGCATATGTGGAGAGGTGCTTCTTTTATGCCTCAGAACATATGCACTTTATACCATTGCTAACTTTATTATTTTTTCAGGAACCATTACACGCCGCAGTCATGTTAGAGCAAGCTTCTTACTGCTTCGTGTTAACTAAGCCCGCGATGTTAAACAAGTATGGATTTCATCTAGTTCTCTCAGGAGACCACTATAAAAACTGTGATCAGGTACATGTCATTTTGCTGAAAGGGATCAAGCTTCGTACATGCTTTGCATTCTAAAGAATACACTTTTTATGTTTTTTTTTCAGGTTAGCCATGCAATTCGTACATATAGAAGTGCAATCTCTGTTTATGAATCAACTACATGGAGCCATATCAAAGACCATGTACATTTTCATATTGGACGGTAAGTTTTAAACGTTGCGAATGTACGTCTAAGGCGTGATGTTTAGGAAATTGTGGTCTAAGACTTGCTGTGAAATTACCTTTTCAGGTGGTACGCACTTGTTGGGATGCATGATGTTGCAGTTAGAAATATGCTCAAAGTACTGGACTGTGGCAACCAATCCAAGGCAACCCAAGAGATTTTTCTCAGAGACTTTTTCGAGATTGTTAAGGTGCCTAGCTTATACCTGCTGTTTTATACGCGTTACTGAAGCTGCACAGAGAATAATAGAGTGATTCCACTAGTTACCCCTGGTCTTTATTCTTTGTTCTTTGACTATACAAAATAACTTCTTACTTTTTGTCATTCTGAAGAAAACTGGAATGAAGCACGAGGTGGTGGGACTTCAACTACCATTTATTAATATGTCGTCTCTTCAAGTTATATATGAAGACCATCGCACTTATGCATCTCAAGCTTCTGTAAGTTGCATACTCACTCTTTGGAAGTATGTACATATTGCTACCCATCATAATCTTCCTCGGATGTTTTGCCTTTTTACTTCATTATGAACAGCATAACTGATATCAGTATTTCTGGTTAATTTTTTTGGATTAATTGCAAATAAATAATATTTGTGCATCCCTGATTTTTTTCTTTTTCATTATTGGTGAATTTGCATCTGTTCTTTACTAATATTATGTACGTCTCATGGTCAGGTTCTTGTACAAGAGAGCATCTGGCAGTCACTGGAGGATGATATCATTCCATCATTAAATTCTGGCAAGTCAAACTGGCTGGAATTACAGTCAAAGCTACTACCAAAGAAATACAAGGAATCCAATGTTTGTGTGGCTGGAGGTGAATTTACACCTTTTTCATTAATGTTGTTAGCTGCATTTGATGTTTACCTGAATCATGGAGCTTCTTCATTATCCTGCACTTAACTTATGCACACTAATACGCAAAATCTGGTCTACCTTATCGTACCAGCAGGAGGACATTTCAATTTGATCTAGACTTGCTTTGATGTTGAAAAAATGTATATTTTTGGAACGCCGAGCTGTGATAATTTTGCACGGAGTATTAGATTTCCTCATTAGTCATATCATAGCATCTGTAAATGTTATCAGTTGTGCTCCTGCCAATGAAGAGGGATTTCTTGGTTTGTCAATAAATTCAGGCCATATTGTTGAGGAGGATATGATATTCTGCTGTAGTATGTTTGAAAATGTTTGTAATTGTGGATTCTTACTTGTACTTCTTTGTTATCAGAGTCGGTGAAAGTGGATCTGGAGTTTAGGAATCCCTTGCTAATCTCTACTTCTATAACAAGCGTATCTCTCATCTGTGAACTTACCTCAAATTCTGATGACCTAAAAGGTAAGCTGTTTATAATATTGATGTTCACTTTGGAATTGTTCTACATCCTTCGGTTTATAGATGTGAAACTTATTTCAAACGTTTGGACTTTGTAAAGTTGATAAAGACCCAAGTAGCATAAGCTTGGGGACCGAGAGTTCCGCAGAACATAATCAGTAAGCAGCTAATCTCTTCAATCAGGTTTCTTTTAACTTTGTTGATCTACAATTGAATGATTAAGCTGCAACGTCTTTACCAACAATACTACAGGGGTTCAACATCTGGTTTCTCTTCATTCACTTTGTCTGAAATGGACTTAACATTAGGCGGAGGCGAGAAAAAACTGGTGAGTCTGCTAAATTGAAAACATAGATCGATTGACACGTTTTAATATTTTTACTCTTTCTATATCTGACATTATTCATCTTCTTGTGTATATATAGAGAAACACGTTTAAAAAGTTTTGATGTTTCACTTGTGATTGCTGGCTTTACCTCATTGCTACTAACCTTGATTGTAGTCACAGTTTTGAATTGCCTTGGTCCGTTTTAACTTCTAACTATTATATCTTCCGTTTGCTTACTGTATCCTTTGGTGAATCTCTGATGGTTTTATCAGCTGCTGTTTACGTTTGACTTATTATCATGACTTTTTTCTTCTAGGTGAGACTCACGGTTACCCCCAGTGAAGAAGGTATCCTCAAAATTGTCGGTGTAAGGTGGAGGTTGTCTGGTTCTGTTGTAGGTGTGCATTACTTCCAATCTGCCCCTGGAAAGGCAAAAACTAACAAGGGAAGACGGAAAAACAAACTTACTCCCACTGATGCCTTGAAATTTTTGGTCATCAAGGTGCAAACTTTTCCTCTACGGTTTAATTTTGTAAGATTTGCTACGACGTCTAACATAATGAAATTTTGACTGTGCAGAGTCTACCCAGGCTTTTGGGTTCAATTGATCATCTGCCTGAGAAATTGTATGCTGGAGATCTACGTTATCTTGTTTTAGAGCTAAAAAATAAGTCGGAATTCCCGATAAAGGTAGTTTTCGTTTATGATCAACCCTTATCATTCATATTCTCTACCGTCTAGCCAGTAAAATTTATTTTTGTTCTGTTATTGGTGTATTAATTTAGTTTGTCATTGTCTGGCTTATCTATTTATTCTTGCTTGATTACGGAATATTGTGATGCACTACGCTATTCTATGGATTATTTTTGAGCTTTAAAAGTCTGTCCTTGTAGAATCTTAAAATGAAGATTAGCAATCCAAGATTTGTAAATCCTGGAAATCATGAAGAAGAGGTGACAACGGAGTTTCCAGATTGCTTAAAGAAGGGCCATGAACAAAATTTTGTCCAGAGTGAAACAAGTAGTGTATTTTCATTTCCAAAGGTCCGTGGCTAACCTTTTTATTCAAGCCTCCAGGTAAATGTGCATGTCAGGTTATTCTAACATGGTTCTGACTGTTGATTTTTTTCAGGATGTGTCACTGCAAGGAGATAAATCTTTGAGGTGGCCTCTCTGGCTTCGAGCTGCCATCCCAGGAACGATATCTTTGTATTTCACAATATACTATGAGATGGAAAATGTAACAAGCATCATGAAATATCGCACCCTAAGGATGCATTATAATTTACAGGTGATGAATCTCTAGGCTTCAAATTTTTTTTGGCTTTTACTATCTTATAGTCAGATTTTCACTCTATATCGTTCATTGTTATATAGGTTTTACCATCTCTAGAGACCTCGTTCGAAATTACACCCTCTCCGTCAAGATTGCAAGAGTTTCTTGTGCGTATGGATATACTGAACCGTGCGAATTCAGATTCTTTCCAAATTCATCAGTTGTCAACAGTTGGGTGTCGGTGGGGTATCTCCTTACTTGAGCGTGTTGATACAATCTTACCTTCCAAGTCTCTGCTTCCTGGGCAAGCTTTATCATGTCACTTCATGATTAAGGTCGCAGTAACTTGCAAAGCTCATTTAGTAGCTAGCTGGTCTTTCTCTTTTCCATGTCTGAAATTATAATGTTTTTAAAATTTCAGGATAACAGAAGATCAGGGACTGAAGAAGAGAAAACCATGTCCATTCCTCCCAGCCAAACCGACGTAAAACTGTTTGCTCAGGATGACGATGAAAAACATTTTGATATCGTTAACTCACCTTTAGCAAGCTTCCATGAAAGTGAAAGGTCATGTTGTCAAGAAACCTCAGATCAGGTTAGCGAAATCCTCTTTCAGGGACATATATGTATCTTATGCGGTAGAGATGTTTTTTTAAGGGAACATTACTTTTTCTCTTAAACATAACATCATAACTGGTAACTTTCTATCATCAGAAACCATAATGAACTCGTGTTTGTATGATTGAAACAGTTAAGTACCAATACCGTTGACTTCATTCTAATCTCTCACCCAGCAAAATCCAGCAATTCATCTGGAGTGGCAGATATACCAAAGATTCTGTCTCACCATTCATGTCATAATAGGTAAAGAGTATTCACGTAACAGTATATTTTCTTCAGCTTTGATTGAAACCTATTTTTAACTAACTGGTAATCATTCGATTACAGAATCAGGAGCTCAAACCCGCTATCGTGGTCCCTAGACGGTCCCCAAACCATATACCACGACTTCTCGACCTCCTTGTGTGAAATTCAACTAAAATTAGTAATCAGAAACACATCTGATGGAACATCATCTGTGAGCTTCAACACCATTGATTCCGTACAAGACGCAGCAGCACCAACTCCTTCCGCTGGAAACCAATCCGGGTGGCGCTATGTGCCTGATGTAACAGAGGAAATGAAACTGACTTCAGATGTCATGGGGAGCCGTTCAGGGAAGCCTCCATCTTCCATGGAAAGCTCACCTCCTTTCACATGGTCAGGTTTAAGTTCCACAAAGGTCGAAATCCAGCCATTGTCAACAACGGAGATCCCGCTGCAGATATCGGTTTTCGCTCCAGGTATCTACAATCTCTCTTCGTATAAACTTACCTGGGAGCGCTCCGGGCGTGAAGATGCATCATCAGGGACATGCCAAGGCTATCCTTATTACCTTATTGTTCTTCAGTCTGAGTGAACTTTTATAGCTCTGCCTCTCTTTAAAGGTTGGATGAGAATATTCTATTGTGAGGTGTCACTGTCCTCTGTGTATCCATTTTGATGGTTTTACGTCTGAGTTTTCAATTTTGATTGTAGCAGTTGTCAAGAAATGTTTTTTCGGTAGGAGAAAGATTAATTTTACATTACGCCAAAATTTCAAAAAGGTGGGTCCCAGCTTTACTTTTGTTTGTGAAATAAACGATTACAGATATTATCATTTTATTTACTTCCTATTGTTTATACCTTATATTTTATTTAGATGAGGTGCTGTTAGTTTACGCGTCGCAGATCTGCGACCTATTTGCTACGGCTGATAAAAAATCGTTTTGGACGATGCTTATGTAGAAAGCCTTTTTTTTGTTTCTAGTATCGGTTTCCGCAACCAAGCCTTTTTCTTATTCTTTCTTTCAGAAGGGCTAAACCTGCGATATGCTATTAAAACTATTTTTTTTTTTGATGAAATTTTCAATTTATTGATCAACGTTGGAAAAGTGCTAACATGACTGTGTTTTTTTTAAAACTAATGTAATAAAAGGGTACGCTACGCTATCGCAGCTCTGTTGGCTTCCTATGCCATGTGAGCTTCAAACCAACGAACCATTAGTTCCCGCAACTTTGGGTTCAGATGATATTTTGTAGACATGATGCGATTCCTCACCGCTTTGTCGATCACTCGAGCCAGCTGTGCCACCGGCTTTGCCGTGATTTTGTGCTTCCTATCATTACGCTCCCGCCAGATGAAGTAAATAGAAACTTGCAGCACCAATCGAAGCAATATAAACGTTTGTCGGTCATGCGTTCCAGAGAGCATCTGTAGAATAGTTGTCTCCCAATCCGGGTTCGGTTCCACTCCTATCAACTTCCCCACAACCTGCAGCCATAGAGTGAACGTATACGGACACGCGAAGTAAAGATGATCGCGCGACTCCTCCGGTTCTCCACAGAATAGACACCCTTGAAGGCGGCCCCATTTACGGAGACGCTGACCAGTTGCGAGCCTGTCCTTGAACGCTAGCCAGGTGATGAACGCAAATCTGGGAACGCCTTGCGCGAACCAAACCAGTTTAGTCCATAGGACCTTATCATGTTGCTGTCTTATCTGCCGCCATGTTGCGCTAGAGCTGAAACTATCTCCATAGTCATCTGGCCCGAGTTTCCATAGAACTCCATCATTTACACCCGGGGAGAGTGTCACCTGAGACCGACGCACCTCTTGCACTAGCGTTTGGATTTGTCTGTCTCTGCATCTTC
>NC_027750.1:3893853-3914031 GCF_000695525.1 Brassica oleracea var. oleracea | reverse complement strand
GAGAAAATTAAATTAGCATCTCTCAAATTTAAACTGGCGACGATGATCATGGTGGGCAGCAATGTATATACACATACATCAAGTTATATATATATATATATATATATATATATATATTTTTTTTTTTTGTCGCAATCAAGTTATATATATATATAAGGGTAAAATAAATGACGAACATCAACCTCCTCCAGCTACTTGGATGGTTAGCTACAACAACATTGACACTATTATCACTACTACATTGCCTTAGAAAAGGGGAAAATGTATAACTTTAGAGAAGGACGATCTTTTTGGATGATATTTTTCTGGTTTGGACCAAACTACCTATCTGCAACTATAAGACTCATCTCCTACGTCTAGAAGATGGATTTGGTGAGTTTTGGTCGCGGTTTGATGGTGATGCTTTCATAGGGGTTAGCTTGTTCAACTTGGATATAATCTCTTGTTTTCAAAACCTGCAAAAATCGGCAAAGAATAAAGGAAAGGATTCAACAAGATGAACAAGTGTACGAAGATAATGACCAAAAGATCAAACTTATTCTTCCGTCTTTGCAAGACAAGTTGTGACTGATGCATTAAAGCCCAAGAGTATTCACACACCTAACGTTTGTTTTAATCTAGAGAAAGATCAGAGCATTTTTTTTTGTTTAGGGTCGTTTTATGAACATACCAGGGTTTCAAAAAACATTCTCGATGCTTCTTTACGGGTTTTCCCAGCTAAAAGTTTGTCTGCTACAACAACACTCTTCCCATTCTCAGCTTCTTTATCAAATATTCTCTGGAGATACTTCGCCACAGCCCTATAAGGAAAAGAGAGTAAGAATGTTCAGTCTTTCAGGCTCATCTGTGGAAAAAAAATGATTCTGTACAGACCTGGTACGAGAAGACCATCCACTGTTCTCTAGAAGACGAGTTTCATCACCTTCTTCCATACCTTCGTCTTCTTCATGATCTTCATCGACTTCATCATCATCCACGTTCAAAAATCCTGAAGACACAGAGTGAAATAAACTATAAGTAGAACCACTGAGACATCATGTGTATACTACAGCATCTCACAAATCTAAATCATGCTATGATGACAAAGTATTAGCCCCATTGCTCAAACTAAGAACATACAGATAATTTGGACAAATCAAATTCAAATTCGAAAAGGTTTAGAACCTGTGTCATGTGCCACTTCCATGGTATCCATTTCCTACAGCAAAAGAGAATAGCACATGAAGAATTTAGAGGCATGTCTTTACTTGAATAAATATGAAGCCACAATGAAACAAAACTTACGTAGTTATCTCTTATAAAACCATCGCCAAAAAGAGCTTCTGCACCTGGTGCACTTTGCATATAAGCCTCCTCATTAAACATCTCATTATGCGGTTCGTAGTTGTTATCAGGCTCAATCTCTGGATTCACCACATCATTATTTTCTTCCACAAGAGGTTCGTTGAGACTTTCCAAACCCAAATCACCAGCTTCTACGTGTCCATTTTCAATAGAGCCAATTGTGTTATCACATGGAGTCTGATCGTCTATCCCAATCTCGCTGACTTCAGCTGATTCATCTGTTTTCTTATCTTCACGTGGAAGCTCCTCTTCACCTTTTAAACATGTCTCATTGAGAATGGCGGCGTTGTGATCAACATCGCCTTCAGTAATTTCAATAACACCACTGCAACTTTTTTCATGAACATCAGCACAATGATCTTCACCGCCTATCCCTCCATCATGGCTTTCATGGTATCCTTCCACCTGTAAATCCTCTACATGATCGCACTTGTCCTCAGATGGCATTTGACCGATCTCGTCATCCACTACAAGACTTACTTCATCAGCAGCTCCATCGCCTTCTTTTGAAACTTCCAACGCACATATTGTTTCACCAAGCTCGTTATCATTCTTGATTATCGTGATTCCTCTTAGATCAAAGGGCTCATTGTGTAGAGAGACTAGTTCCACCGACATACCTGAAAAATCATTCAAAAATATTACCACCTGTGATGGCTACAAGAACAATTGAGAGAACTTGTGCATAACGGTCTAGTTTTTGCTTAGTGAAATTACCAGTGAATATTGGCTCCTTCAAGAGTCCATCCTCCAAAGCCTGCCTTTGAAGCATAACGATTTCAGCAACAGTGCAAGGTGCCTTCTTTCGCACACGGCGTATGCCTTCAGTGTTCGTCAGCTGTTCTCGTATAACGCTAAATAGCAAAATAGACAAGATCCATATAGATGAGAAAACAAATAAAAACCTATACAAATTGCTCCAAGGTAAACTACAAGTGTGAGAACTAAAAGAAGACCAAAACTTCAATTTGTAGAACGGTGAAGGAACGATCAGCATCCAAAAAAATTTTAGGCCCAACAAAGGCAAGACAGTACTTTAGATATCTTGAACCTAAGTGCAAAGCAGGTTGCAGCTTAAAAAAAGAGCCTCTAAGGTGTAACCAGTAGCAATGAAATAAAAGCTAAAGTATAAGAACACCAAAGATAGATAAACATACTCTCCATGCAAGACCATGGGGTCATCCATTAGAACCTTCCTCTTTGTGGCAGTAGAACGAGGAGCAGCTCGTGACCGTTTTGTAGTTGCTATTTCAAGTACAGGGGTAGACCTCATCTTCAGAAAAGATGACTTTCCCACTGAAAAAGGGGAAATGACCATTGATTCAGGAAGATAGCAATAGATGTATAAAAGAACATCATACAAAGCAACAAGAAAAAAAGAACTGATACCTAAGATGGAAGACAACAAGTCATCGTCATCAGGAACAGAATCTGCAGTTCTCTTCGACTGAATCAGCCCCACTGACTCAACAGAGTTCAGGCTTTCTGCTGTTATGGTGCTCTCAGTAAAAGTGCGTTTTTTCCCAGTAATTTTATTATTATTTCCTGCATCCTCGTTGCATGTGCCAGGATCTTCTTTATCTGGTGTGGATTCAACCATGAAACCATTTTCATCCCCCTCTCTCTCAGTCTCAGGTGCAGCTAATACCTTTTCAGGTGCAGGCAAATCAGAATCAGCACATCCAGTTACCAACTGTTCATTCAGTTGCTCATCTGGTTTACTGTACGCTTGCCCATCTCCTTGTATACTAGAATCTGTTTTCTGATTGATCTCAGTGGCAATGGCAAAATGATCTGGCAGAAATAAAAAAAAATTATAAGAATAATTGCATTAGGTTTTAGTGATTTGCATTTTATTTGACAAACCTTGGTTCTCTTCTCCAGGATCTTTTGGTTCCTGGGATAGGCAATGCTCAGCGTTATTCACTGTAGGCTCTCCAGGGGACTCGACTGAGGGAACAGCATCGGACTTATCTGCTACAACACTATTATCATCGGTTTCTGCCTCGGTGATTGCTTGACCAGGATCCTCTACCTCGGTGGTGATGTGAGAACAACAAGGCGATGTACTAACATGTACATGCTCTGCTCTCTCCTTCTCAGGCTCGTTTTGGGCGTTGGCATTTTCATCTATCAGCGACTTATCCACCTCCATGGGAACAGCCTCTGATTCAGAAGGCAGGTCTTCATCACGTTTATGCGTCTCATTAGCATCCAGCTCATCAGAGGCCTTCCTACCTTCTTCTGCATTCAACTCCTCTACCTCCATGTGATCATCAGATACCAGGTTCTCTCTGATACTAGACGAGTTTGGCACCTCAACTAATCCAGGGGTTTGAGGAGCTTGAGCGTCTTCGATGAACTCATTCCTCATAGCAAGATCTTCAACCTTTAGAAAAGAGAGATTCATAAAAAAATATTGAACCAATCAAGCACTGTGACTCAGGAGAACTATTCAGAAGCTATTAGTAACGCTCTCGAGCATTATATATCTGATGGCACGCACCTGCTCTTGGTTGAAATCTCTGGAAGTTGCTTCAGAAGCTCCTACCATATCATCCTTTATCCCCGGTGTTGCGGCATCCATATACGCATTGTGATCAGTGCTATTATTAACAAATAAAATATCTACCATAAGTAAAATAATCGATTTGTATTGTGCACATTCAAATTATGAAACAAAGGACACAAAGAAGCGGAGTTCTGGTTCACAATGAACTCTTAAGACAACAAAATCAAGCTCTGGATAGGACAAACAAAAAAAGCAGATATGCAATTATGCTACGAAGTGTAGAGCATAGGTAATGAACAAAAACTAACCCTTGAACTCCCTCATCATCTGATCCAATTAGATCTTTACCCTGGAATACTTCCTGCAGAACAGTACAGTGATGAGAAGAGATCATACCCAAAATGAAATAATAAGAGAGGAGAAGTTCCGATTTCAAATATGCAAAGCTTCACTAGGTAAAGAAAACATCATCATCATCCTAGCTCAACAAAATGACTGCTATATGACACTTCAAATTACAAGCTTTCATCTTTCTATATGGGTATCCTATATATTGTCCCTAACTGACCTGTAAATATATATACTTTCTATGTTCCATAAATACGAAAATACCTCTTCAAGCTCCAAAGCAGCTTGAGAAGTGTCGCCATCACCAAATCTCTCTGGAAACATACCAAAAAAAAAAAGAGTTCTTATTTAAGGCATAGCTATCCATAAACTAAAAGAAAGTAAGCATGAAAAAATCACTGACCATCTAATCCAAATTGCGATGTTGAGTATACAACACCATCCATGGAATCCTGAAGGGTGATCTGCTCTCTTGTACTAACATGATGATCAACGTAGTTACTGCTAGACAACAAAAAAAACAAAGAACAACAGATCAACAAAAGCACCAAGTATCAAACCAAAACTAAAATAGGATAAACTAACCCCTGGAAGATCTCATTGTCAGGAAGCTCAAAATCATCAAGATCAAACGTCTCAGGCAACGTGATCGAGTGATACGGTGCAGTGGATTCTTCCGGGGGCAGGTCAACCGCAGCAGAGCGGAAAGCTTGCTTTACCTTAAGCAACGCCTCGCTGCAATCATCAAAGAGGTAGTTCACCTTTTTTGAGTATATACGAACCACACCAAGGAGAAGATGACTAGACAGTCGCAATGCAATTGGAGCTTCCGGAAATAGAATGGAATCTGCTCCAGAAAAAGAAAGAAAGTAGTAGTCACATTAGGAAAGTGAATTTTGCTTCTAATATGAACAAAAGTAATGGAGCACACACTCACCAACGGAGACACCGATGTCAGTATCAGCGACCTGATTCTTACGAAGCTTCCTCTCCAAATGGGCAGCAATCCATATTGTCCCAAGTGGTCCTTTCTTTGCTAATATAAACTGCGAATAAAACATTCCTCCTCCTCCTCACACCCAACCTATCCTTTTAACCAAATAAAGGAACCAACTTGTTAGAATTTCAAGTTGAGCTTCAAAAACTAAATCCATGTGAGAGAAAATTAGAAAGTTTCCAACTTTCCGACAACAGAACAAAAATTAGCTAAACCCGACAGCAAAGACTCGAAATTGCCACGGACCAGAGACAGTCCAAGTTCCTAGATTACTTCAACGAGCAAAATGGTAGATCAATTACCGTAGGAGTCACCAATCCAAGCTCGATTGAACAAAGGTCCTCGCGGAAACCCTAATTCGCGGAAACTTCTTCACTCAATTCGGTAGAACCAGAATATTTTTTTGTGAGAGATCAGACACAAGACCAGCTCGCCCGTGAGAAGAAAAATAGAAACTTTTTAGCGTGGGGGGGAGAGAGAATTTGCAATAGTATGCAAAATTTAGAAATTTGGATCTCTTTTAGTTGATTTCTGATATAAATGAGGGATCTGATGCGGAAAAGAAACACGAGTTTAAAGTCGTAGTCCTAATGGTCAGGACAGGAGTGGGTCCTACCCTACCTAGCTTTAGATTTAACACATCGGTTTTTTTGTCAACTTAGCCCAACAGTATGTTTGTTAGAGATGTCTGATAACACATTCTTGTCTGAATTTAAAAGATCCAGGCCGAACTATTGGACTATATAATAAAGCCCAATAACAATCGAACACTTGAGCCCATCTACAGCCCAATGGCCCCACCTTACTGAAAAAAATCAAAAATTAGAAAAAGACAAATAACAAGCTGTTCGAAATCCAACGGTCATATTTAGAAACTCGACCGTTGTGAATCTCTCTTTCTCCCTTCTACATAAATACACACCTCCTTGAGATCATCTCATATCCTCAACTCACTCTCTCTCTCTCCTCTTCTTCTTCTGATCAGCACCATCACCAACTCTCAAAGTCCACCATGGGTTTGATCTCTTCTCCATCAGTCGACGAATCTCACTACCACACCCACAAGATCTTCCTCTTCGCCAACTACATCCTCCTCGGCACCGCCTCGAGCTGCATCTTCCTCACGCTCTCCCTCCGCCTGATCCCTTCCGTCTGCGGCTTCCTCCTCATCCTCCTCCACGCCACCACCATCGCCGCCGCGATCTCCGGCTGCACCGCCGCTTCCTGCGGGAGGAACCGGTGGTACGCCGCCCACATGGTGGCCACCGTGCTCACGGCTATATTCCAAGGGTCCGTCTCCGTTCTCATCTTCACCAACACGGCCAACTTCCTCGGGAGTTTAAAGTCTTATGTCCGTGAGGATGATGCTGCGGTGATTTTGAAGCTCTGTGGTGGGCTCTGTGTTGCGATCTTTTGTCTTGAGTGGGTTGTGCTTGTGTTGGGTTTCTTCTTGAAGTATTACGGTTATGTCGAGGGTGGTGATAGTAATATGAAGAGAACCGGTAAGGTACAGAGCGAGGAGAATCTTAAGGAATGGCCATTGTCGTTTCAAGTTTGAAGCTTAGTGTCTTTTCTTTTTTTTGTGTTGTGTGAGATTTGTTGAGCTCTATATCAATATCAAATGTTGGTTTTTGATTTGTGTTCTGTCAGTGGTATTGTGATTTGTTCATTTGTTGATCTATTTGTTATTCTTGTCAGTGATTTACTACATATATATAATATGTTTCCTATGGATTTATATTGCTCTTTAATTTTTTGGTATTAAGAAACTAGTAACAATCTCCAGACCACAACTGTTAACTGGGTGAAGAAAATCGAGGTCATTACATCATGTCCTATCTCTGTAAACCACAAAGGAAACAACTTTGAAAGTAGAAAGAATGAAACGCACAATGCAAAGCAATCTCTTTTACGCCATGATCTATTGACCAAAAAATCCAGCTGAATGGTATGTTTCTTGCAGCTTCTTGGCTTCTCCCTTGAGCTCTCTCTTCAAAATTCCTATTCCACTTTTTTCAATTTGATGACTAAACAATCTCACAAGTACACAAAAGAAGTTGTAATGCAATCTAGCTATGATATAATGACAGGTTTTGAAAGATCCTTAATGCAAGAGAAAAACAAATCTCTACTTTTTTCAAAACAAGACATTGCAAAAAAAAATCAGAAGAAGTTGGAGGTTTCATATCAAGTCAAATACTGCAAAACCAAAATGAAAGATGGTTTTAAATGTTGTTACCTGGGCATTGGCCTTCACTAGGAAGACCTGACTGTCAAACATATGTTCTTTCATTTATTGCTGACCATTAACATGAAACGTGCAACAAAATATAGCCTTGTAGATGGTAGAGATCACAAGATCAAGTGATCAACAAGACTGACAGGATTAGACTATAAGTTTATTCCAATTAAAAGCAACGAAGTGTTGAATGAAGATAACCTGTGGCGAACCACATATTTCCCATTATGAGCAATAATTATAATCATCCAGGTGGTAAATTTCAACAAGTTAAACACATAGCAATGGAAAAATAACTATGCATAGCTTAGCTACGTGATCCTCATACAATCAAAATCTCGAATCTTTCCACAAATATGTATAAATCCCACACTGGCATATAACCATTTTTTATCGGTGTAACTCTGATTGAATTAATTAACATTTCTAGAAACCAAACAAACAAAACGAATCAAGCAGATCTAACATGGGTCGCGTGGAGCAAAGACTTTTCTAGAATTTTCTAGACACTTCAAGTAGAGATGGCTGGATTTTTTTGGACTATGTCATACCTTCATAACAATATGAATATTACATCGATTTGATTTGAGACGGATCTTATCCCTATCTTTTTAAATATCATATCCAAACAAAATTTTACATTAATTAAAGGTTAAGCAGAACATTTAATTTTTTTAAATATGCCTGAATTTTTAAAAACAACCTATAATATGATATCTGAAACGTGTATAATTTTAGATGTTTTTTTGAAATTTGTAATTTTCATCTAACTTATTATATTTTTAATGTTTTTGTAGATTTACTTTATAAACTGATTTATTTATGGAAGCTAATATGGATCGCGAGAAATCCGCTATTGGATTATTATTCTTAACCCGACCCGGTAAAAATACCCGTTTAAAAGTTACGCGCCCGGGAATAACATCCGTTAAATAGTCCAACGTACCTCCCCATATTGATACAGTCAGTTAATGCTAACGTCACAGTCACAGTCACAGTTAAGCAAAACTACTCCGATTCAATACCAAAAAAATCGACCGTTTATAGACGGCGTTTGCTCACCATAACTGCACCACCATGACCACCGTCTACTCCGCTTCAGCCACCGTAACGGAAGGCACGAAAGTTTCCCCCCGGAGGTCGAATAATAACGGAAGAAATGGAAAGCTGCGGGTGATTTGTAGATACGGCGGTAACATAGTATCTCAGCGCTACGTCGGCGGAGATACTCGTATCGTCGCCCTTCCCCACGCCGCGGAGACGAGCTTCGCTACGCTCGTTAGCCACCTTGCGGCTACGCTCGGAGTCTCTTACGACTTCAAGGTGAAGTACCAG
Source organism: Brassica oleracea var. oleracea (assembly GCF_000695525.1). Classification (NCBI taxonomy): domain Eukaryota; kingdom Viridiplantae; phylum Streptophyta; class Magnoliopsida; order Brassicales; family Brassicaceae; genus Brassica; species Brassica oleracea. The sequence continues at coordinate 3,905,256 of NC_027750.1, read as the reverse complement.
CTCCCTGATCAGGAGCTGGACTCGCTCATCTCCGTCGCGACGGATGAGGACGTTCAGATCATGATGGAGGAGCACGGATATCTCACGTGCGAGCCGTCATCGGCTCCGAAAACGCGCATCAGATTGTTTCTCTTCCCTTCGAAAACGAGTGAAGGCGGCGGCGCGAGTCAGGGAGGTCTGGCTCGGTGTAAAGCGGTGGCGGATACTGATTGGCTTGGAAGAGAAGAGTCCAAGCCTGTGCTGACTCATCCAAAGACTGAAACGTGGTTCGTAGACGCGTTAAAGAGCGCGGAGATGATGCTGACTGGGCGAGATCATAGCGGAGATGTTAACGGACAGGAGTCTATGACGCAGGAGACCAGTTCAAACTTAGGCTCGACGTCATCCTCGGCTTCTTCGAGCAATTTACCTCCGGTGAAAAGGTCCGGCGAGGGCATTTCTCAGGTCAAATATTCTCCCGTAGAATCAGTGACAAGGTATTATATTCTCTAACTACTTCGGTTCTGGACAAAGCCTATTGAAACCAAATTTTGAAAAATTAATATACATAAATTTCATGTTCAAATTGTAAAATAAAAATAAAAGATTTAACTTAAAATATTTATAGCCTTTTAAATCTTTGCATCTCTTCTGAATGCCGAGATGAGTGTCATATTACTATAGAGCTAGTTTATATATGGGTGATATTCTTGAAGTAATGTGGAAAAAGAAAACATGATGTTGGAGTGGTTCTGTTGATGAATATAGATCTTCTTCGATATTGCATGAAATGTGGAATGAGTTCATAGGCTAGGGAATCAGCAGTTTGTCTTGTTTGCTAGTGTGTAAGGACCTTGTGTTAGAGCATCTTCTTAGGCTGCATATATATTATAAGTATATGAATTTGAGTTATATTGTGTTTCTAACGATTGTATATATTTGCAGAGAAGAAGAAGCCAGTCCTCTAATCGCGTTTAGTTCAAGTGCCGTCACCCAAATCTCTTCTCACGAACCACCAACACGTCCTCATGTTTTAGAAAATAAATTATCTTCAAACATGTACGAGGCTGAGCTAAACAAACCAGTTCCAGTTCAAGTCCCAGTTACCGGGTATCCACCATATCTGAACCAAGCTCAACAACAGCATACCCATGTCGTTTACACTGGACAGCCTTACATTACTGGAACCGCACCTATGACATTGCCTGCCACAACATACCATCAGACAAACCACCTACAGTATCAACTCCCGCCACAGCCATACCCAATCTATTACAGTCCAGTTGATCAGTACAGTTCAAGGCACGTTCAAGCACCCCCTGTGAAACACAACAACGTTTTAAACACCCACCAAGTTGATTTCCCAATGGCCCACACCAGCATCCCTGTAGCCCCAGAGTTTTCCTCACATGTTTACCCTCCTCCACCCAAACCCGTTTTAAACACCCACCAAGTTGATTTCCCAATGGTCCGCACCAGCAGCCCTCTAGCTCCAGAGTTGTACCCTCCACCCAAACCAGTTGATCCCTCGGTACAAACATCAAGTGAAGCTGTCCTTAGAGATGATCACATCTATAACATTGACCACCTGGATGACGATACAGTTTGTGCTCAGATTTACAAAACTCAGCCACCAGCTCCCATAATACCGTCTCAGTTACAAACCATGATGCTGACTGAAGCTCTCGGTAAGCTACGCATCCACAATGGTTGAGAGTAGTAAAAAACATTTATCATGTTGCTGTAGTTTCAAGCATTTGGTTTTACAGTTTTGTTTTGGTTCCCTCTCCCACGCATGATTCTGCTTTTTGTCTCTTTCAGTCAACGTGATCCTTGCTTCACGCACTTTGTTGTTGTAATACTATATCCCATGATGATCTTATGTCTTTTTATCTTTCCAGATACATTCTGCAAAGAAATTTGTTAGAGCATGATTAACGCCTTAACGGTTAGAATCTGTGACAGTTTTTACAAAAATAAAAGTATTAATATTATAACATGTTCAAACATTGTTTGATTGACACTGTCTTATAAAGTTAGTAACCGGTTCTTAAATGTCTTAGATTAAAACTTTTGTATGTTCTCTATCTTAATTATGTTAATTTTTCTTTTATGTTAAAAATTAAGAACTCTTGTTAGATTCCCACGTTGGAGCTGCTCTTATATGGCTAATTTTTTTTGTTTGCCCGAGTAAGAATTTGTTGATATCCATAAGTTGATTCTACTGTATTAGGATGGTTTTATAATTAATCTTGATTTCTATTTTTAGGAGATCTCGGAGATTACGAGATCGCCTAGAATATATTTTCATATAACTATTAAGAAATTAGTAGCATTAATGTATTGATTAGGTTTCTTATTCTATTATGTAAGAACTTATTAGAAAAGTTATATAATTTGTATAAATAAGCATATATATGGCTAAAGAATAAGATGGGATAAGCTATTACACTACTTAGGTTTTCTCCAAATTTATCATGGTATTAGAGGCACCCGATGTTGATCTACCTTGTGGATGTTGTTCCCACGATTGTTCATGCTTGAGCATGAGAGAGAGTGTTAATGAATAAAGTCTCACATAGATAGGTGAAGAATTAATAGATATATATATAAATGGTTAGGGCCAATCTACTTGTAACTAATTGTTTTAGGTTGGAATTTCATCTACTTATACAATATGTGAATATGTTAGCCCCATAAAGTAGTTCAAAATATAGTGGTTTGGGTTGTGAACATGTTTCTCGAGTTTAGAATTACATAGGAATTAACAAAATGGTGGAGTCATATTTTTGTTCGGCATGCACTTTCATTGAATGTTTGGTCATAACTGAAGGTATTTTGAAGGGTTATTGTAACTTTGTTGAATGGGGGTGATGTTATGACCAAGATACGAGGACATCACATGTTGTTCCTGTATCGTATCCTGAGATTTTGATTCATATAGTTTTGTGTCGGTTTAGCTTCGAGCTTTTCCAAACAACATGTAAAAAAGTTTTTGAATTAAAAAATTTAACATTTAAAATAAAATTAGTAACAACATGACTGGTAGCTGTTAAAAGGCATAAGAAAAACATTTTCCTGTGTTTTGTTTCTTTACAAACATATAAAATGTTTATGAGATCTTATCGTTCTGTGTCTTCTAGCTGCGATGATAAGATTTGCAGACTAGTATATACTCTAGGATTTAAGTACTTTAAATCGAGATTGTGAACAAGAAAAAGTGGAGAAAAGGTCCAGATTACAATAAATAAAGAAATTACAGAGCAAAACAGAACAAATGTTTGAGTTACATTGTATGAACAAAATAGTATATTATTAGATCTAGTGAATCTTTTGAACAGAACATGACAAACTTACCAGATGGTGTAAGATGCATTTTTGGAGTGCAAAATATGTTTATTTTGAGGTATAACATAAATGGGTTTTGGAACTCCCAGTAAATTGTTAAACTCAGCTTTCCATTTCCCAACAGCCATTTATTAATGGGCCTTAATTGTCTTAAAGCAAACAATTGGTTCTAACCTAATTGTACACTTACCGGGCCGAGCAACCCCATATAAATCCCTCAAGCCCTACTTTTAGCGCGTGGAATACACCGCACATGATTATTCCACTCGAGTTGAATAGGTGACATTTGCCACTTGCGTATCAATGGGACAAAAGTCAAGTGGGACATTATTTTTCGTAGCGCCAAGAAGACATATTCCAGATCTGATGTACTTTTTCATCTCTGGCCTTTCTTTTTAGTTGATAATATTATTGTACATTTCCATTTTCTTTTGTGGTCAATATTATTCCACATAGTATAAAGGCATATATATATGTATAAGGTATACATATAAATTATAAAGGCATACATATGTATACCTTAGAAGAAGACTATGCCTTTGAATGCTACGAAGCGCACTAACAATAACAAAAATATCTGCTTATATCATTTATCTATACGTTTTTATAACTGTTAAAATTGTACTACAATTGAACCGTTTGTCTCGCACTATTCAATCCGCAATTAATATTCGAAGCCTATATATTTCAGTCATTCAATGCAATACGTTATACTTGCATCGTTGTTTGATAAAATCTCAAATCAGTCAAGTCACGGACTCTCAGTTTCAAACACAAAGAAAAACATGTTTCCGTTGATAAATAGTATGAATCTTTCCTAGGTACGAAATAACAAGGAAAGACTACGGTTGCCATTAATATTTTAGAGACAGATCATTAATTGTTCTTGTTCTCAAAATTACAGTATTGTAGAAAAAAATTACAGTATTGCTGTTTTTTTACAGTTGTGTTTTAGTTTAGAGTGATTTGATTGAGATTATGGTTAATATACAAGAGTTTCATTATTATAGCTTCATGCGCGCCAAATCAATGTATTTATATATTCGAAACGTTTATTACATGTTTGTAAAGAATAAACATTTTTGTAACTGTAAGAATAAACATTTACGGAAAACGTTTAACAAAACCTAATGTTCAGAAGTCATAATAGTGTTTAGTTGTTTTTAGATTCTTTTACCAAGGTAACAAAGAGTTAGGATTAGTGTTATAAAAACGGATATTCATTATTTTTCAATGATATTTACATTTTTAGCAAAATAAAAACTTAATCAGTTACATGTTAGACTAATTTACCATGTAATTACAAACGCATATGTTTATTTGAAATTGTAGCAAGAAATGAAAGTTAAATTTAACGTACATGTGCGTGACTGCATAGTGTACCATAACACGGGTAAAATTATGAATAAAAATAGTGAGACTGAGTGAAACCTTTGTTTGGTCTTTTTCTCATTTCGTTGTTCCCACTTGCTATGATAATGTTCAAGATCTGGCCACATGATTCGGTAAAACGACGATGAATAATGATTAAAACAAAATTCTTAAACGAAGTATGAATTATTTAATTCAACTATAAAAAAAGAAGAGAATCTCTCTCAAGTCAGTCACTGATAGACAATAATACAAAAACCTTTCTAAACCCCTCTGCTCTTCCTCACCATTCTATCTCAAACCCCATATCTTGATTCTGAGAAGAAAAATAGCTATGTTTCCTTTGCGACAAGTTCCAAGGAATATGAAGATGCAGCTGTGACTTTCGAAAAGCTTGAAGCACGTAATGGTGTGAAGAGTGTATATATAAAAGCATGGAAACCATGTGGTTGAGACAAGCGAGGAGTCTACTTCTAGTTCCACTGTTCAAATGTCTAGTGGCTATATGTTTGGTCATCTCTTTGTTAGTTTTCGTCGAAAGTGTGTATATGAACATTGTAGTTATTTACGTCAAGCTGTTTAAACGTAAACCCGAAAAAATCTACAAATGGGAGGCAATGCAGGAGGACATAGAGGTCGGAAACCAAAACTATCCGATGGTTCTTGTTCAAATCCCAATGTACAATGAACGAGAGGTACTTATATGAACTGATTAAGCATTCAATAATGATGATCCAAGTCTTTCAAATTCGATTTTGTTTTGAACCCACAGGTTTTTCAGCTATCCATAGGTGCTGCGTGCAGACTCACATGGCCATTGGATAGAGTTATCATTCAAGTTTTAGATGATTCCACTGATCCCACCATCATGGTACACATAATTGACCTTTTCAAACGCATGCTAGCTAGCTAATTACTAGCTAATTACTAATAAAATATTTTGTTCACATTAATAAATAAAAAAAACTTTACTTTACTTCTTTTATTTTATTAATTACTTATAAAGACACTTAAATGTTATGTTTTTCTTAAATAATGATTTAATATTGATGTCTTAATGGCAGGAAATGGTGAGCGTAGAGTGTGCAAAGTGGGCAAGCAAGGGCATAAACATAAAATGTGAGAGGAGAGACAATAGAAATGGCTACAAAGCTGGAGCTCTTAAACAAGGCATGAGGCATAGCTACGTCAAACAATGCAACTACATTGCCATCTTCGATGCTGATTTCCAGCCAGAGCCCGACTACCTACACCGCACTGTCCCGTTTCTCATCCACAATCCTGAGCTTGCTCTTGTTCAAGCTCGATGGAAATTTGGTATGGATACTTTACGATAAAACTTATTTTTCGACATTATGTGTTTTGAGATAATAAAGAATTATATATACACTATGCTTGTAGTATTATTGAAAATGAAATGATTCTTTGGTGCAGTGAACGCAAACAAGTGCTTGATGACTAGGATGCAGGAGATGTCACTAAATTACCATTTTATGGCAGAGCAAGAATCCGGATCCACCAGACATGCCTTCTTTGGCTTCAACGGTACATATCTATCATCTTTTATTTAAATAATTTATCCTCTGGTAGAAAACTTTAACTCTTATATTTATTTCTTATATAGATGCTCTAATTTTATATTCTATATAGACTTAATAATCCGCTAAAACAAGCCACACTTGTTGTATATATATATATATTATTTTTGGGGAAATTGTCATTTAAATCTCGAACTTTCAAATTTGGTTGAAAAAATCATAAACTTTCGCTTGGACCATTTAAAGCACCAACTTATCTTGACTAGCCGTTTAAAACCTCAAATTAATTTGACTAAACCATATTTAAGACGTCGTTAGGTTAACGAAGGGATTAAACGGCGTTAAGTTCTGTTTACTATTTCTGTTAAACCTAAACTACGTCGTTTTAGACATAAGAAAATCCCCAAAATCCTCTATTCTCCAAAACGAAATCCCTAATTTCTCAAATAAAAAAACACTTGTTCTCCGACCAAAGTACATGTTCTCAAATCGAAAAAAAAAAGGTTTTGCTAAAAACATATGATTTAAAACATGATAGATCAAAAATAATACATCACCAAACCATGTTCTTCAACCAAAGTAATAGATCAACAAACCATCATCCAGAATAAAACATCAACAAACCATCCGAAAATAAGACTTGTTCTTCAGTTCTTAAACAAATATAGAGACGATAGAACCGTTGTTTGCTTCCAATGGTTGGTCCAGGAATTGTTTCAGTCTCAAACTTGGTGCCTTTGTTAGTTCGTAATACCTCAGCTTTATAGTCCCAAATCCGAGCAAAACGAGCTTCATGACTTGCTTTCCTTTCTCTCAGAACCTTGGTCTTCACCTTACCACATTGCTCATCGCTTACAACCAGATTGTATTCTCTCAAAATCTCTGAAATCATCTCTTGCTTTGTCAGTTTCGTATTCAATCTCAACCTCTCAGCAAAGAGCCATGCTATAATCGATCGCTTCAACATCTTTGAATAACCCGATCTGACACAAGTACGCTCATCGATATAAACCTTCACTTGCATCTTCTGTTTTCTCTTCTCATACGAACAATAAATCCTCCACCCACAAGGAACATCAGTATCTAAACACTTAGCACCAATCTTCGTTGCTTGCGACCGATATAACTTGACGTCGTATCTAGTTTTTAGAGAATACCTCAGAATAGCAAGTTTGAAATCTTCTGCAGAATTAAAAGTTTTTCCCAAAGCAAGTAGTTCATTCGAATCTTGATGGTCTCTACGAATTTGCTCTTCCTCGTCGTCCTTGTCATCAGAAGACAAAGGATCGGGAATCCTCTCATCGTCCCATATATCATCTCCACTATCTGCATCACTTTCATCTTCCTCATCTCTCGCAGCATCTCCATCCACGTTCTCTTCCTCAACCTCTTCTTCGACATCTTCCTCATCTTCCTCATCCACTGCTTGGTTAGAAGTTGTTTCATTTTCATCCTCTTTATCAACATCATTTTCGATACCATCACAATCATCATCATTAGCAACAGCACAATCATCTTCACTTAAATCCTCTTCTATAAGAGCCTTTGAAGCTCGAGTATCTTCTACCCTACAAGCCTCTGCTCGAGCCGCAGCTTCACTCAGCCTTGCTTCAAGGGCTCTTGATTCACGATTCTCTACTTCAGAATGCTCTTTTTCACGAGCCATTTCTTCACGAGCCCCTGCTTCACGAGCATGTGCTCTTGCTTCACGAGCCTCTGCTTCACGATTTGGTGCTTCACGAGCCTCTGCCTCACGAGACCTTGCTTCACGACCAGCAGCTCTTACTTCACGAGCCTCTGCTCCACTTCCGTTATTCATAGATTCAGCGTCTCTCTTCTTTCCTCGCAGAGTAGGTAACTTCTCTCCTGGGATCCCTTTGTTTCTCATCATTCTCGCCCAAATTGAAGAAAATGTTTGTGTTTTTCGATTTGAGAAATTAGGGATTTCGTTTTGGAGAAGAGAGGATTTTGGGAATTTTCTTATTTCTAAAACGACTTAGTTTAGGTTTAACAGAAATAGAAAACGGAACTTAACGCCATTTAATCCTTTCGTTAACCGAGTTAACGACGTCTTAAATATGGTTTAGTCAAATTAATTTGAGACTATAAACGGCTAGTCAAGATAAGTTGGTGCTTTAAATGGTCCAAGCGAAAGTTCATGTTTTTTTTCAACAAAATTTGAAAGTTCGGGATTTAATTGACAACTTTCTCTATTATTTTTATTTGTTGAACTAGAACTGGTATTTTAATATAAGATACAATCATGGATTTTAGCAATTAAATGTTGATTTTTCCTATAGCAATTAAAATATACATATTCTAAATCGGGCTCATTATTTTAGAGATCTCTCAGTCGAAACAGACAATCTTGATGTTGCTCCAATTTAAACAATATAACTGGAGTTTTGCAGGGACAGCGGGTGTGTGGAGATTGGCAGGGATGGAAGAAGCTGGAGGTTGGAAAGACCGGACCACCGTGGAGGATATGGACTTGGCCGTTCGTGTTGGTTTACACGGCTGGAAATTTGTCTTCGTCAATGACATCGAGGTACGTTTCATTTGTTGTGGGGGTGGGGGGCGACAATAATTAATGAATGAATGTATCCAAACCTGTTTGTAATAAAAGAAAATTTTTCTTTAACTCGTATATATAGTCCAAAACCTAATTAATATTCGTCACATGTGATGTTTGCTTTGCACACACTTTATGGAAAGTTGAATATGATTTTTAAAATGTTAATAGCAACAATTATAATCTGATAACGTATTTACGTGTGGATATCAATCAATGAGATTTTTATATATAACAAAGAGAATTGTTGTTGTAGGTGAAAAGTGAGCTTCCAAGCCAGTTCAAGGCTTTTAGATTCCAGCAACATCGATGGTCATGCGGTCCAGCAAATCTCTTCAGGAAAATGACTATGGAAATTATTCACAATAAGGTACTTTTCCTAACTTCAACTATTTCATTTTGAGACAGCACGTGAAACCTGTTGGTCGCACGTGCCAACATTTAACGTGAGGCATGCATGATGATGTCAATCTCAGTTTCTCTATTGTTTGATCTTTGAGCAATATCTACATACAAAAAAAGGTTTTGGTAATGAATTTGATTTGCTATTGTGAACAGAGAGTGATGATTTGGAAGAAGTTGTATGTGATCTACAGCTTCTTCTTTCTGCGGAAGATCTTAGTCCATTTCTTCACTTTCTTCTTCTATTGCATCATTCTTCCTACGAGCGTATTCTTTTACGAAGTCAGCATTCCCACTTGGTCAACTATCTACGTTCCTTTTATGATCACTTTCTTCACTGCCATTGCCACGCCAAGGTTAGTACTACGTACTTCCATATAACCGCAACATTTTTCATTGTAATATAATACTTAAGATACACTATATAATATTTACCATGAATTATTTGCAAGCACGTAGATCATTCTATCTCGTGTTTTTCTGGGTCTTGTTCGAGAATGTAATGGCTATGCATCGGACCAAAGGAACTTTCATCGGTTTACTTGAAGGAGGAAGAGTAAACGAATGGGTCGTCACAGAAAAATTAGGAGATGCTCTTCAGACTAAGTTACTTCCTCAAGTGAAAAAACCTCTTAATGGGATTCTCCAAAGGTAAAGATTTAGTTAACAAAAATAAATAGCAATTTTTCGGGTTTATCTTTTTATATGATTCCTCTTAACAAAACTAGTAAGATGGTACAACATGCAAACAACTAAAAAATTCCATCAAACAAAACTTAAGGATACTAACTGGTGAAAGAATTTGTTTCGTTGCAGATTAAACCTAAAAGAGATGATGGTGGGGATATACATACTGTGTTGTGCATGCTACGACTTTGCCTTCGGGAGTTCATTGTTATACGTTTATCTACTCATGCAGGCTCTTGCATTTATTATATGTGGAGTTGGTTTTGTCGGAACTTGAAATGTCCTATCTAGGCATCTTATTCTCATCAAGAAAATATAATTAGTAATATAATTAACCGTTATGACTCCAACTAAGCAATACACTGAAAGTTGCTAAGAGTATAATCCTTCTTTTTCCAGATTTTAGACTTTTTTTTTTTGCTAAAGCAAATAGATTTTAGACTTAGTTTAGACGTTGGTATAGAATTCAATAATATCTTCATTTAATTGTTGTACAAATGTTAGTTCTTTGGTTTAAATAGTGTGCTTAGGATTATGTAAAGTGCAGTTTGTTGAATCTCGAGATGATTTTTGATTTATTAGTTTCCTCCACTTGTTTCATGTTCATTAACATTTCCATTGATTCTAAGAAGCTTGGAAAAGAGTAAAAAAGAAAAGAACCTGGTTCCGATTCTTTTACTCTCCCACCAATTGTTTTTTCAAGTGTGGTTCATAGTATTGTCCCTATCTCAAATTATTTTGACAACTAGTAAATGTGCTCTTAGACTTGAGTTGAAAGTCCCTCAGTAAAGGTAACATTATTTTCTTTTTATATAAGAAATAATATTATAGCGCATAAGACAAATGTGTTTTAGGCAGCCAAAGGTTGTGTGGTACATTCTCAGAGACTTCTGAAAAAGTATGGTAATTTTTGGATCGGTCTCTAAAAACAAATAACTAGAAGACCGATGCTGTTCCCTTTGAACATTATTGCCAAATTGTCTTTTTTTTTCTACAGAAGTTGCATTTTATATATTAATTTGGAAAATGTGTACATACATGATAATTAGGCACTCAATTACTCGATAAAATATTTGAGTATTCATCGAAATATCACAGTGATATCTTGCATATTTGCATTGTTTTATCCATTCATTCATAAACATTTTCATCATAGAGATTAGGATTTAGACATGTTTAAGTTGCATTTTGCATACATGAGTCTCTATTAGGTACTGGAGTGCCACATAGAGTTCTTGGGGACATTTGGATGCATTTGGAGCTCGAAGGAGGTGAAATAGGTGATCATTAAACGAGCAGAGCATGAGAGCGACCTCCCGGAGCGACATCACGAAGTCGCTGTGTCCCACCTCTCAGAGCGACCTTCCTAAAGTGACGCCATGAAGTCGCTCGCGTTCTCGTTACTCCGAACCGTCTTAGATGACCCTGGAGCGACCTCTCAGAGCGACCTACCAAGGTCGCTCCCGATCCAGAGCGACCCGTTGGAGCGACACACCAAAGTCGCTC
>NC_027750.1:3861462-3889394 GCF_000695525.1 Brassica oleracea var. oleracea | reverse complement strand
GCTTAAGGTAGATAGTTTGATTGATCATTTGTCATCCTTAGTTCGAAACGTGATCACCCAAGGTCTAATCCCTATGCCCATGAGTTCTCTTTTCCCTTAGTCAAGAAAGTATCATTCTGTTATTGCTTTCTAGTTTTAGTCATAGCTTAAAACTCATCTAAATCATTGGTTGCACTTAGATTAAGTGAGTACTTGTATTCTCAGTGCTTTGATATCCCTCAGAACTGGTTCGACAATCACTATACTACAACATTTGTCTTAGGAGCCTTGAAAACTCATAATATCACACAGTAAATGAGCAAGAGTACTCCATTGCTCTCTGCTTCAAGTTACTCTAGACAGACACAAAAGCTTTCAAACCGACAAACTATCGTGGATATAATAATAAGACTATAAACATTCAATCGTCTATTGTAACTTCCGTCTATTGTAACTTCCGTCAAAATTGAAAAATTGGTATAAATATTTAACATTTTACCCCCCTAAAAAAAAACTTTCAATCGTCTCACCTAATTACGATTCTGGCTTGACCGGTCCGCTCTTCGGTTATTGATCGGTTAAATTAGGTGGGATACCCAACATTTTGAGACAAATGACAAACAATTTTTTGGTGGAATGACAAAGATATGGTTGCAAGATATAAATTCTAAAATTATCGCTTTATTAGCATAATAATATTTACTAACTGAAAAAATTACAAAGACTGAAGTGATTACGGACCAAAGCCAAGAACTGCAGGAGAGATTCTTAACAAAGGTTCTAAAGTCTCTTTTGTGAATTTCCTCGCAAATAAAAAACATTTCGAAGTTGTAATATTATCACCATCATGACCATAATACGCACACTCATCCGTAAACCGTATACGGTTAAGAAACTCATCAGTGATATCAGGCCAAATAAACCGGCCAGGATGTGGACCGGCTTTCGACCAATCGACCCAAGTCAAGGTCCGGTTTGAGCTCATCTCTCCATGCAACATATGAACGAGAGTTGGGATGTAATGTTCGTCCATGTAACAAGGCGGTTTGCAATGCTGGTCGAATATCTTGTAATAAACTGTGTCTGAGATTATGTGAAGAGCTAGCTCGCGTGTGGTTTCAAACCATTGTGATCCTTTACGCCAATGTGTGATATTGATTTGTGGATGCATTTGGGGGTTGTACCGGCCTCGACCGGATTTTCTTGGGTCGTCGAATGAGCCGATGAAGCTGAGATTAGTGCCCGTTAAGTAGTCATAGATGGTTGTGAAATTGTAAAGTGGGATGCAAGAATCGGACAAGAGGACGAATCTTTGGTTTGATTCGTCGAGGAGAGCGTTGGCTAATAGTCTTCTCTCTGCGTCTACCATTGATGATGTTCCCCAATAGACCGCCTGTTTCATTTTTTGTCACAAACCATCATCATTATTAATGTTTAATAATCTGAACATATTTATACAAAAGCAACTTTTAAGGTCTATATATTGAATCTAATCATGCGAACTAATTAATGTTTAATAATAATCTAAACATTTGTTTTAATATCAATTTGAAGTCGTTCCACACAAATCTATAGTAGTTCCTTGTGAATCAAGTTACAAGAACAAGGATTTAACATGGCCTTGAATCACTAAAAATTTATCAATTTTTTAAAAAATTATCAATCTTGATTAACTAATAAATGATGTTAAAAATCACCTGGCTTGGGATTCTTCTTGAGTAGAAGACGGATGTTTCAGGGTAATGATCTTGAAAAGATGGATTAGTATGCACATATATGGAATAAAACCCTGCATGTCCTTCAAAGAACTTATCCCATAAAGAAGCCAATGGGAGTCCGCGACCTGTCAAGAACATGAACGCCACTTTCACACCCATCTTCTCATCGTTATTATGTCTCCACCCAAACCATGAAGATGATGATGATGATAATGAGGAGACTCTGGTGAAGAGTTCTTGATCACTCATGTTGTGTTGAAGTACTTGTAGTTGTAACTCCTGTTTGGTCTCTACCGTTGTTGTGTGGTTGAATAGTAACGTGGACCATAAAGGTTGTTGTTGTGTCTTGGAAGTCGACATGTGGAGGGACTTTAGTTGCAGACAAAGAACGAGACCAATTGAGAAACCAGTGATGAAAACGAGTGAGCCTAAGAGATGATAACCCTTTTGTAAGATAACCAATCTCGAGGGCTTTGAGATCATTGGGTGTTCTTCTTCTTTCTTGCTCTTTTGGTCATTAGTGCCCATATTGGAGGGAGAGAGAGAGAGAGAGGAGAGAGGTTGTGAGCGTTAAGGGTTTTGCAACAGTTTATTACAAGGTGTACAAGAATAAATAACAAGGTATTTGGAGTGTATTAGGCAAAGTCAAAGGAGAACTTTCACGTTAATGTACATAAACAGGGTAGACTTTGGAATGAAGAGTTGACCTGATGGCTTTTTCCATCTGCTCGTAAGTCAATTAAAGATAATGTGTTAAATACGAAACTTAGGTTTTAGATCTTAAACATTCATACGCTTTGAGCAAGTTTTATCTTGCCCACATGACGGAGTAAGAGGTACAAATGATTGCAACTTAAGTAAAGGGGACATCTTATAAGCAAAAAGCTAAGGGGACATCTTATAAGCAAAAAGCTAAGGGTTATTAATTTAAACAAAATTCAATATCTTGATTCTGCATGATATTACACGTCTACCGGTGATTCCATCTTAAAACGTTAAAATTGGTGAAAATTTGAGTCAAATATTGGTGGGAACCTGTTTCTGTGTTGAAAAGAAGCTGCCTACTAAAGTATTTTCTCATTTAGTGGTTCTTTAGACTTGGAATCCACAGAATAAGGCTCGGGTAGGACTGATATTTGGGCGGGACCTGATGGGGAAGCATGCGCTCTGGCGATGAGTTGGTATGATCCAAGTTATGAATGTCAATCAAGTGGTGATCTCCAGCAAGGTCTTAGATTGGATTTCCTCTGTTAGGTCTTAGTTTTTCAGATTTGGTCAATGCCCTTGTAATTAGTGGTTCAAGGGACAGTTCATTTTTCACCAATTTGGTAAAGTGAATTTGCTTCCATAGAGGTCAAAGTGGTCGGTAGTTAGATAAGGTAATGTAGGATCCAAATAAGTGATCCTAGATGATGTTATATCTACTTCCATAGATCACATTGTGGTTAAAGCTTCTGTTGAGACATTGTGGTCACAATTGTTTGTATCCAAAACATTTGGCTAATGAAAAATTGATATTGAGTTAAAAAAAAAAAAAAAGTATGGATTAAACCGAACCAAGAACATTTAAGTAGCAACCCAAAATAGCTATAACTCTAGCTCGGTGACTTGCTTATCAAATCGAAAACCAGGATGTTCATTCCTTTGAAACTAAAAATCCAGCTACTATGCAGTTTATGAGCTGTAACTTTGCTAAGTTTTGCTATGTTAAAACTTAAAAGAGAATGGTCAAGGAATTATCAATTAATTAGTTAATCAAATCGAAAAGTTTGAGATACGATTTAATATTAGAAAAATAGAGGCGTGTGCAAGATGTTCGGCGGTGATCCACGAAGCCGAGAAACAAGATTTCAGCCTAATTTTAGGTGCACTTAATGTCATAGCCAGAACTTTCTCCCTCTGCTTTGTGTGGCTTTATAGTCAAATACAAATTTTTGTTTTGAACAAAACTCGATAAGCCTTGTTTGACCAAAAAGAAAAAGAGGTTTAGCATTGAGGCCGTGAGCGATGTAATTGTTAGTGAATTCTAAAAAATATTATTAAGGTCTATTACTTTGCTTAGTCAATCACAAAGTAATTAAAAACTAAACTGGAAAATTATTACTTCTAAGTAAAGCTGTAAGATAGACTTGGACCATTTATTTTCGGCAAGATATATTCATTAATATAGTTAATCATAAAGCTAGTAGTTAATATTTTAATTGAAAACTAGGTTAAGACATGCGTTTTGCTCGGGATAAACATTATATATAAAAATTATTTTATGTATTATATATTTTTAACATATTATGAAATAATAAATATATATTTAATAATTAAAAAATCAGTACCTATTACTTAAATAATTAAATTGGTGCGAACATATAAATAAATTTTCTAATCCACAAAAATATTTTTCTATTTGATATGGTATATTATAATTATATATATTGTAATATTAATATCTATTAAACGATGTTTTCTACTCATATGTTTTTTTTTTATCATTTGTATCTGTTATAGCAAAAACTTTAAATTACTGGTAATAAAATTTCATTGTGGGATTATAGTTTAAGTAATTTATAATATTTAAAAAATAAAATAAAATGATATATATATATATATAACGACAAAATATATATCTATACCATTATTTATGAAGTGATTTTGCTTATTTGTCATGTTTTCTATGATTTTAGGTAATTTTCCTTATTTGTCATGTTTTCATTATTTAAGATGAGTCATTAATTTATTCATATTTTTTTAGCTAAGTTAATAATTTATTAATTTAAATAATATAAATATGAAATTTGTAACTAGATATATAATTATTTTGATATTGCTTATGCGTGATGATCTCCATGATATTAGTTAATTTTGCTTATTTGTCATATTTTTATTATGTTATAGCTTAGTCAATAATTTTGTTTATTTGTCATGTTTTCCATGATTTTAAGTAATTTTGTTTATTTGTCATATTTTTAGTTATGTTTAAGCTGAGTCATTAAGTTATTAATAGTTTTTTCTGAGTCAATAATTTATTAATTTAAATAATATAACTATGAAATTTGTAACCATATATATAATTATTTGATATTTTTTATGGGTCATGTTCTCCATGATTTTAGTTACTTTTGCTTATTTGTCATATTTTTATTAGGTTATAGCATAGTCATTAAATTATTATTAGTTTTAGCTAAGTAATTAATTTATGAATTGATTTTGCTTATTTGTCATGATTTTTGGTGATTTTACTTATTTGTCATGTTTTAATTAGTTTAAGCTGAGCCATTAATTTATTAATATTTTTTTAGCTGACTTAATAATTTATTAATTTAAATAATATAACTATGACATTTGTAACTATATGTATAATTATTTTAATATTGCTTATGAGTCATGATATTCACGATATTAGTTAATTTTGCTTATTTGTCATATTTTTATTGTATTATAGCTTATTGAATAATTTTGCTTATTTGTCATGTTTTCCTTGATTTTAGGTAATTTTGCTTATTTATCATATTTTAATTAGGTTTAAACTGAGTCATTAATTTATTGATAGTTTTTTCTGAGTCAATAATTTATTAATTTAAATAATATAACTATGAAATTTGTAACCATATATATAATTATTTTGATATTTCTTATATGTCATGTTCTCCATGATTTTAGTTACTTTTACTTATTTGTCATATTTTTATTAGGTAATAGCATAGTCATTAAATTATTATTACTTTTTAGCTAAGTAATTAATTTATTAATTTAAATAATATAACTATGAAATTTGTAACCATATATATAATTATTTTGATATTTCTTATATGTCATTTTCTCCATGATTTTAGTTACTTTTACTTATTTGTCATATTTTTATTAGGTAATAGCATAGTCATTAAATTATTATTACTTTTTAGCTAAGTAATTAATTTATTAATTTAAATAATATAACTATAAACTTTGTAACTAGATATATAATTATTTTGATTTTTTTATTTGTCACGCTCTCCGTGATTTTACTTAATTTTGCTAATTTTTCATGTTTTTATTAGGATTTAGCTAAGCATTGATTTATTATTAGTTTTATCTAAGTCATTAATTTATTAATTTAAATAATATAACTATTTCAAGATTTGTAATTAGATATATAATTTTTAAATAAATTTTGTAACTTTGACGAGTTAAAACCAATTCTTATTATTCTGTTTTAAAATCATATTTGTTACTGGTAATTTTAAATCATATTTGTTATTGGATGTGGAACATAATTTATCTTTTATTATATTTTATAGTTTAATGATAATATAGATAATGTGTAAGTGATATGTATCTTAATATATGTTGTATTATAGTTATAGTAGTATGTAAATGTTAATACAAAGAATTATGATGCCGACTTTATCTTAGTATTCATCTTAATAACGTATTATAATTATCTGTCAACTTTATGCTATGATAGTATATATTCTCATCATATGTTTGATGGAAAATACACATAAAATTTACAAAACTTCATTTCACTTTTTTTTATTAGAGTTATTGAGTCGGCTAAAAATTACTATAAAATTAGAGTGAAAGTGTTAATGCTGTCGAATCATAAAAAAGTCAAAATTTGTTTCTATTGAATTGGTATTGATGCCGTTGTAAAATATATTAATTTATTTCATTTTTGATTCACATTAATTATATGATTTGGTGTTAGTCACTTATTTGAAATTTAATTTGTAGGGAGCTAGGACGTATGCTTCTATTGAAAAATGTTCTTTTGGCGACTTGTTTTTTGGTAAATTTCTATATATGTTATCACAACGAGATTGTTTTATTCTGCATAATTTCACTTTCAATGATTATACCATAAAATATAAAAAAAAACTCCTCTACTTTTTAAGATAAATTTCTACATAACAACCAAAATCATACCTTGTGATGATTTTTAAAAAGAGTCAACAAATAATGATTCAAAGAATTTAAAGAAATATAGGGACGTCAATATGAAAATAAATTTTTAGTCGGTATATTTTATGTATCATATTTTGTTTTTATTGACGTGTCTTATTTATAATATATTTGTTCACGAGTTCTTCTTTTGTGTTTTAGATATTATTTGTAAATGTTGAACCTTTGAAATATCTCAATGCAGAAGGAAGATTTTTAACTAAGTTAGAATTGACTATTCGTGACACAATGTAAATTTTTTCAGAGTTTAATTTAATTAATATTGTTCTATTTTTATGACATGACATAACACCAATTAAAATTTCTAATATTTAGTGATACATGTTAACATGCTCATTGGATCTTGGTATGCAAACCAAGTATCTAATTTCTCTATTCAAGTTTTCTCCACTTTTCTATGTGGCCAAGAAAATATACTAATAAAATAAAGATTTTTTTTTCATATTGAGTACGTTTGCACGTAAACCAATTTTTTTAAAAAATTAGACTCTTTAATATTAAAAGAAACTCTGTTAAATTGAGATTCAATTTCTAAATAGAAGAATCATGTATAAATAATAATAAAAAAATTCATATAATATGCAATTGAGATTTGGTTAAAAAGACAGAAAAAACACAAAATAATATTTATATCTAATTAATTACATTAAAATAAATATAAAAATAATATTAAATTAAAATTATTAAAATATATATTAGCTCGCACAAAGTGCGAACCCACACCTAGTATATATATATATATCGGAAAAAAATTTGTTCAATGTAAATTTCAAAATTAATATATTTATGTATTTTTATATGGCATATAGTTTAATTTAAAATGATATATATATTTATTTATCTTTTAATCTTAATACTTATTAAATAAGACTTTCGACTTATATGATTTTGTAATCATTTGTATCATGCCATAAAAAATATTTTAAACCATGGATCACAAAATTTGAATGTGAGGCTTTTAACAGTTTTAGTAAGTTATACTCGTTTTAAAAAAAAAAAATAACATATTCATAAAAATCTAAATTTTTATTATACGGTTAAAATGGTTGTTTAATTTATTTTAATTATTTTAAATTAAACAAATATAATATAAGATACACATATTTTTATCAAATTTTTATTAGTTGAAATCATTAATTGTCATATATATTTTAGCCGCATTAGGCAATTCCGTAATTTTATTTAAGAAAATAATGAAACACATTAATAATGTATTTATGGTTAGTTTAATAAAAAAAACTTATTATATCTTTAGATGAACCAACTTTTTTCTCTAAGGATTCTAAAAATTATTATAGTGATGACACATTGCTACAAAAAAAAATGTTGTAATGCGTCTCAATTAATATATAAGAGATTCGGTATACATTAACTTGATTTGATGAAAAGGTGAAGATTCCAAAATTTGGGTATAATTGACACTACAGAAAGTATTGGGTTTATTATGATTATTTTCAGAACACCCGGGTCGCTAGATATAATTAATTAATCTTTGAGGTTGAATGTTTAGTATTTTTCCCGAAAAGACTCGCAAAAAGGACGGTTGGGCGTCGTTCTATTCATTCTAAAATTTTTTTGAAGCAGCAGCGATGAACGCCGACGGAGAAACCATGGAGGAGGCAGCTCCGGCGACGAGGACGAGAGAGAAGCAGAGGAGAATCGGAAAGAAAAGTTGTTAGCGTCAACACAGTCTCTTCAACCTAACTTTAATCGATCTAACGTCACCGAGCATTACTACAGGAGCTACACAAGAGACGTATGCAAATAAAAGCCAATTAAAATATCCAAAAGAAACCTAAAGGTAAAAGCTCCGTTTTGTCTGAATCCATGGTTCATGTCCAATCAAAACAAGTTCTAAACTGAATTGCAGCGAGGGGGAATTCTCAGAGTGGGGCAGCTGAAGATGGCGTAAGCTCTAAGAAATTGAAAGAATCTTCTACCTTAGAAGAACTTCATCATCATCATCATCATTATAAGACAGAAGTCACAGTACCAAAGAGGCCACAAAAGCTGTATCCTGTATGGGGTAAGCTCTGATTGCTGTTTTTAGAAGATGTTCAAGGGTATTGATGCTAATGCAATGTTTATACGTTGTTTTTAAATATCAGGCTAGATTCCAAGGAAAGGTGGGAAAGGAAAGCCAACATGTATTGGTTGATGAATCGATTTCTCATTATTGATTTACTTAGTCCATTGTACAAGTTATTCAAAGAGCATGAACGAAAGAGAGACTCACAAGATCAATGATGAAACAAAGTGGGGTTTTTGTTTTTTCTGAATTTCAAGCTCCGGAGTTAAGAGCAAGCTCTATTTCCTCAAGTGACCGTCCTTTAGTCTCGACCACGTTTCCTGCAATGTAGATGACTGCAAGGACACATACTGCCGCGAAACCCAAGTAGACACTGCTGATTCCGAATTTAGTCACAACGCTTAGGAAGTAGAGACCAATCACAAAGTTTGATATCTGTTGGGACACAAGAGAAGAAACAAGATATAAGAAATGGAGAGAAGAAACACTGGTCTAAACAATAGAAATTATAGATGTATATACCCAGTGCATTCCGAGGGAAAGAGCAACGGCTTTTGCTCTGATCCGGGATGCGAATATCTCTGGAAGGAGAAGAGCCGGAACCGGGCCAGCACCAAGTGAGAATGACAGCACATATCTGGTTAAACAAGCCAAGATTCAGTGAAGTCGAAACAGAGAGACTGAAAACGATATTTTTAAGAGGAGATTGACTTACAAAACAGTTCCTACAACGGCAAGGGTGCCAGAATATGCAGCAAGAGCCTTCCATGTGAAGGATAAAGAGAGCAAAAGCATCGACAAAGCCTTTTTTCCCAAAAAAATCACAGTCTAAAGTTAGCCCGGGATTGAGATTTTACAAATACTGAATGGCTATAAATGATAGTCAGTAATGTACCATTCCACCGAAGCTTATGAGTAAAAGACTTTTCCTTCCCATTTTGTCCATCAAGGACGAAGCAACAGCAGTGCCTGCAACAGGATTTATATTAGGTTATGTTGGAACTCAATGGGAACATAAAAAGAGAAAACTAACCAAAGACGTTTGATGCTCCAACGAGAGCACTGGCTGCAACATCAGATTGGATACCGGCGCTACGGAACACTGATGTAGAGTAGTACACCACTGCGTTTATCCCAGCTAACTGTTGAAACAAAAAGAGAGCCGCACCTACGCTCACAACTACAACAAGAACAGACAATAAAGTACGTCAATAGATCAACAAAAGCGTTTGCACTGGGAATGAAAAGCGTTTCAATAAAACGTCTCCAGCAAGTCATGCAATACCTTTCCAATAGCGGCTGTTGAATAGATCAAACCATCCTGCCTCTGGCTCAGAAGCACCTTGGCCAGAGGTTGATAAGTCACGCACTAGCTCGACAACTTTTTCTTTACCATACAGAGTTTTGATCGCCTTTTCAGCTTCAGATACTTTTCCTTGCTGCGATTTCATATCCTTAACAGGTCAACAAAATAATCTCAGTTAAGTGTGAGTTGGGCCCATGGAGAGAGTACCTGAACGAGCCACCTTGGACTTTCTGGAGAAAAACCCATTCCTATGGCTAACAGAACGGAAGGGATGACGGCAACACCAAACATCGTCCTCCACCTAGAAAATCATGACTTGGAAACTTAATATGCAATATCTGTTGTTCGGATGAATCAAAAAGGATTCACATACCATAGAGGGTTTGCTGCAAGGGGTAAACCAGCTATCAAGGCTGCAAGTATTCCTATACATATGAACAACTGGTTCACAGATCCAAGTGCTCCACGGATTTCAGTTGGGGATATCTAACACAGTTTCACCAATCATCACAAGCTTCAGCAACATAACATATAAGAAAATATCTGACATCTTATGAAACTCAGATGTAAAAACAACCTCGGATATGTAAAGTGGCACAATGGCTGATGAGATCCCAATTCCAATTCCTGCAAGCAGACGTCCCACAATCATGGTCTGCACACTCTGAGCTGTTGCACTGCAAATCAAAACGTTCAAAAAATTGACTGAGCTTCCAAAAACTTAGTGGTTGAGAAAATACCATAGGAAAGCTCCAATGGCAAGCGGGATAGCATCCAACTGAAACGTTCTTGTTCGTCCAAACTTGTCAGCTAATGTACCTCCGGTGAATGAACCAACCGTTGCACCAGCAAGCAGCGCACTAACGATCCATCCTGCTTATAAAGCAATCAGAGAATGAGCTTGGCTACTAATCAAAATTGCTGCGACTAACACACTTGCCTTGCAGAACAGTGTTATCAGCGATACCAAGATCCTTAGCAAGATACTCAAGAGCACCGTTAACAACCCTGAATCAATCAAAAGGAACACGGTGATCATCATCTATATATCTATCAAACCATCCATGATCACACTATAGCTACTCATACCCAAGGTGATAGCCAAACAATATAGCACCAAGGCAAGCAACAGCAACGAACGGCAAAACGGTGCCGGAGCTATTTGATTCGGATCTCAGAGGTACAGCTTCTTCCTCATCACCACCACCACCAACTACATTCAATCTCAAAACCATCAATCACATGATAATAACTTCAAAGCAGCCAAACTATATACAGATAGAAGAAGATGATGGGAGACGAACCAGAGGAGGCCTGTGCTCTGACGGATCGAGCTTTGACGGAAGAGAGATTCATAACGGTTTGGATCCCGTTCTCGGCGCGAGCGAGCTTCGCTCCCATGGCTTTCGAAGCAGAGCAGTGGAGGTGGAGGTTGAGCGGCGAGAAGCGGCTTCCGGTAGTGGTAGTGGCGGATCTGTTGAGGAGGTTAGAGAAGGTCCGTCGCTGAAACGCAAACGCGGCGTTTGCTTTAACCGTATACGTTGACGACTGCATTTTTTTTTTGTTCCTTCTTTTATAGAGAGAGAAGAGAGATTAGTCGAAAAAAAAAGAGGAAATGTCGCATTAAATCTAACGGAACTATAACTATAAGTTAGAAACGATGAACACGCGACGTCACGGGATAAGCAAATTGATGACGAACGAGAGAGAAAACGCTATTTTGATCGCGACTGATTGACAGAAACTGAGTTTTCAATTGACGAAAAAATCAACAACAAAGACCAAAGCGAAAGAGAGACGATTTCGAGTAAGATATTTACCAGTGAAGCTTCGGAGACTCCGCGGAGTGATGGAGAGAGAGATGATTGTGAGAGGAGCTCTTTATCAGAGATTTTGATGCAGAGAAAGAACTTACTCAGCTTATTGTCGTTATTTTATATTTTCTGGATTTTTTTGTGTTATAATTCATATTTATCCAAAACTATACGGAAATAAATTTAATTTTTCGTATTAATTTTAATGAAATGTGATGAATCTTTAGATTTTAATTGGTTAGAAAACTCTGAATCACAAAGTAAAATATCTCTAAAATTAAATGGCCGAATTGTTGAGGGAAGTTTTGCTTGATTTAAAAAAATGGAAAAATACATATTTACTGCTACAAAATGTAAAACACAAGAGGCGATTTGGCAACGATGGATTTTCTGGATTAGATTTTGGATGACGTGGGCCGCACGTGAATTAGAAGAGTACTCACGCGCCGTATAGAGAACACATGCTGTCGTCACAAAAGCCACTAATCATCATTTGGGCTACTATAACTTGTCTCCATCATACTATTTTGGGCTACAATTAGAAGGCCCATTAACCCAAAACCGGACATTTGTAAGATCCGTAGTGTCTCTGATATGTAGTTCAAAAAAAAAAGAACATCCAAGTGTGTGTAGGAGCAAATGGCTAAACCAATATGAATCTCTGCACCACTTGCAACACTCGGATTGGTTTAGCATTTGTCAGATAGTGTGACGTTAAAAAAATGTCTTTACTATCTTATTTAAGTTGGGCACAGCAAGAGTTCAAAAATAGGTTCACATACACTTTGCAGTATAGTCTTAGCTATTCTTTTCAAACTGTTGTGGTGGGAACTGGAGCATGAAACTGAATTATAACATAGGTTTCAAAATTGAAAAGCACAAAGAGTATTCATTACATCAAATACCAAAATACATAATTGAAAATCTCTCCTCTATCCTGATGATTCTTCAGCATCGTCTTACTTTCAAGCTTCGACCGGGTACTCAAAAGTGACATCCTTTCCAGTAAGTTTACGGTACACACCAACCATAGTCTCGAGCTTGTACTCTGTGTTGTTCCTTTCCTTGGCCTCCAAATACACCTGTAACATAGCATATCAGAAACCTTAGCTCAAAAGTATTCAGAGAAAGTTCTAATAATATTCTGATTTAATGATATGATCGATACGTTCATGACTTTGGATCCATCAAGACGGTAACGAGTACGTTTTCCAACGATCTCAGCAGGGTAAGCAACATCCTCGAGCATTGCTTCGTGAACAGAGGTTAGAGTTCTGTTGCGTGGCCTCTGAACAGCAGCACCTTTCTTGGGAGGACGCATGATCCTTCTTGTGGCAACAAAGATAACATCCTGCGATACAACAAAATGGCAAGAGTGGTCAAGAGATATCGCACTACTCTTTAGACCTTTTGATAAAAGAGGAGTTGCTATGTATAAAAAGTAACCTTTCCACTGAACTTCTTCTCGAGTTCTCTAACGAGACGAGGGTGGATCTTGCGGAAGGCTTTCCTCAATCTGAATGGGACGTAAATCACAATAGCCTTGCGGTTTCCAGCGATGTCCATGTTACTGCACGATAAACAAATCAAATTATCATCATTTGATAAATGCTCAATGCAGGCTACACGGAAGAAACAAAAATGCAGAAACATACACAGCTTGGTTGATGTAAAGATCTTTCAGCTCGCTTTTCAACTCCTGGTTGGTGTTCTCCAAATCAAACAAAGCCTGAGAGAGAGAGAGGGCAAAAAATGAATGTAATGATGGATGAATTCAAAGAACGACTATTTATAGACAAGTATTAAAAGGAATCATTTTTTGTTACCTGAGCAACTTGCACGTCGCATTCTGTCGGCTCGGCATTCTTGTCCTTCTTGATCTTGTTCTGAGCGGAGAACATCTTCACAATATCTTGAATTGTACATAAACAAACAAAGAAAAGGCAAATGCTTCAGACATACGAACTTACAATCATTATAGCCCATGTAATTTAAGCTTTCAGATATTGATCAACTCACTAAAAATGAAATACCAACTTAAGCTGTTGTACCCAATCATTGTAGTCTATTATAAACTAAACCATTGTATATCTCTCATACACACTAAACCTCCAGATGATTCTAGACCAATTGCAAAAAGCTAAAACATTTCACCATTCTACCTACGCTGAAGTAATCTATCAAGATTTTAGAGGGAGACATAAGCACACTAACCCGAAGGAGAAACCTTTTGAACGTACCACGAAGAAGAGTCCTAAGAGTTTTGCGGCTTCTTCTTACAAGACAGCAGTTTGGTGGTAAAATCAGGTTTTAATGTTAGGGTTTCCGTGGTTGCCCTATTTTGAAAATGATCAAGTCTGGGCTTTTAAGAGGTCACTAAAGCCCATGGGCCTACTTATTCACAAACTCGTCTCTTCTTACTGGTGTTGTTCTCTTGTATCTAATCCAACTGGCAAATGCCCACCAAGTATAATTTTTTTTGTTTATAAAATAGATCTCAAGTTTGTTAAAAAAAAAAGGAATTGAATGGATGGTTATGCATAACAATGTTAGTGATGACAAATGCTACAGTGTAAAGGACTGAGAAGAATCGTTCAAAATTTTATTTTGGAGAAAAAAATAATCAAAACTGTTATATTCCAAGCTCCAACTTGATTTTTGTTTCTTTAAAAAAAGATAGAGATGACACGAAAGCGAGTAAGCAGATGTTTAAGAAATCATGAGGATCACGCAATTATTCTTACATCAAATGAGTTTATGTGGTTCTTGTCTTCTCCTTGTCTTTAGTAATGCTTTCATCGTGTAAACAAATAATGTAGAGTATATATTATAGTATATTTTTCTGTAGAGCTTGAGATTGGATCCTCAAAATATTTTGTGGAGATGTGCTAACAGGTCAGTGTCGTTGGATAGACGACAAAACATTAATGAAATGCCATATGTGTAATATAATCAGTCACGTCACGTGTATTTAGGTGAGGAGTTAGCAACTTTGCATGATTTATTCAGGGAAGTGCGAACTTGGTTGGAAACCTCCTGATTCACATTTTAATACACTCATAGAATTATCAAGAATAATACAAAATTTCATATCGTTTTGAAAACTTATCGGCAGAATTTAAGTTACGTTAGATCATTTTCTCTTTTAATTACTCAATCTAATAAAGTATCCAAATCGCTTTATGAAACTGTCGATACACTAGGCAATGAAACTCCCGACTGATATCTTCCAAACGTATTTAAGATTCAACTACTGATTAATTTGATTTGTTTAATCTGATGACCATACCACACGGTATACCTTTATCTTTATTTCTGGGATGAGTTATACAATCAAATATTATAAACTTCAAATAGTGCCCTTTTGGTGTTATTATTCCTTTGTTCAATGCGTGAATGGCTCGCATGTCTCGCTTTCCACTGACGTTTCTTGTCCGAAAACAAACAAAACATCTCTCTCCACGGCTAGTTTTTTTCTATTCTGGCCTCTCTTCGTTTATGTGGTGGTGGGGAGAATCCGGTTATGAGTTGGTCCATTCATATACAAAGGAAAAGTCTCGTGTGGATGAGATAACAAACAAACAAGTGGAAGTCAGAGAACATTGGTTTGATATACTGAAGGGCACATCACAATGTTTTATACCCATTGTTTGGTCATTAATTGTATAGCAAGTATTCCGTCCCTCTTCATATAAATGGTCATAAGAATAATGATGATTTATATGGTTTGAATCTTGATCAGATATTGAATAGTATTATTCAGTTTTGTTGGTGATATCATTTTTTTTTTAAAAACCAATATAATTAAGAACCTTAAAACAAACACATAAGCCATGTTCGTTTCAGAGACGCAGCGTCAGTGATTGGCGTTCAAAACTATAACTAACTTC
Organism: Brassica oleracea var. oleracea; assembly: GCF_000695525.1. NCBI lineage: Eukaryota > Viridiplantae > Streptophyta > Magnoliopsida > Brassicales > Brassicaceae > Brassica > Brassica oleracea. The sequence goes on along the minus strand of NC_027750.1, from coordinate 3,873,723 downwards.
TTGCTCAAGTATGTGGAGACTACCACTGGCAGCGGTACTTTTGCCGCTCAGAAACAACCGCATCACCATTTTAAGTGACGCTATTTTACACAGCGGCAGAATAGTCACTTGCAATCCTTGTAAAAGTTGATCGCAGCGTCACTTGATTATTACGCCACTTTTGTTTTTGCCTAATTTGATGATTGATTTTTGATCGCCGCAAGTGATAGCAGCGTCAATGTACCGAACAGGGCTATACTCAAAACTCAAATTGGATATGAAATCCATTGTTAGACCTTATATTTTTTTTCAAAAGGGCAGCGTTTCAATATTCCTGTTTTTCTATTTTCCTTCTAAATAACTGAAATTTTACATATTTCAAATTGGATTTGTTAAATATGCGAAAATAGTATATTCGATTGCAAATAAAAAAAAAGGGGGTGTCAGTACGTTGACCAATTAGTTACAAAGGCTAATTATAAGTGCATGGAAACCGGAATATTTAGCTGTCCACAGATATCACTATTACGACGGCCAAAGTAGTATTTTTACAAATCCACGAAAACGACGTCGTTTCAAGTCGTCTTCAACCTCGCCCAAACTTTGGTTTCCTCATCCTTCTATAAAATCCCTTTTTCCTCATACGATTTGTCGCCTCTCTCTCTCATATCTTCTCCCTCGTCGTGCTCTCTCCTCTCTCGGGGATCTTACTCAGGTATCACCTCCCTTTCTCTCCTTCTTCTCTTCTCAAGCTTTCTCCATGACAAATTTTACAGATCGCTCTTACTTTCGTGTGTGTGTGTTCATCATAGATCTGAAGTTTTCTTGATTCCCGTCTTTTCTCGCCTTTACAGTAACGAAAGTTTGTAGTTTCACGATTTTTTTTTTTTAATTATAAAGTTCGAATTTTTATCTGATATGTGTATCCAATGATCCAGATCCGTTATTTTGTTCGTTTCCTGACAAGTTTCTCGAGTTCTTACCCTCTTGATTGTTCTGATCTGTTTTGATTTTGAAATTAAATCTAGGCCTTCTTGTGTGGACCAAAGGCGAAGAAGAGAAAAGATGAATCATTGCAACTTCCAGCAGAACGCCGCCTTCATGTCTCGCGAGGAGACGATGGGATTTGATCGTAATGACCTCGTCGTGTGTCCTAAGCCCCGGCGTGTCGGCTTACTCGCTAACAATCTTATTCTCCCTTTCAAATTACATATGAGGTATAAAAGCTTCCTCCTTTTTTTCTTCTCAGTTTCTCTTGTGGTTATAACCAAACGCTTACCTAACTATGTTCTCGATCTTGTAGCCAAGCTGCTACTGATTTGTGTGACTCTAAAGCTGGTGCCGAGCTCTTAGACATCATTCGTAGAAAGGTATGCTTCTAGTAGTTTGTATTAACGATCTTATGTTCTGTCTCAAAACCCTAAGTCCTGTTTTTTTCTTCTTATCTCTCTCAGGAAGACGATAATGGAACAGTATCTTCGTCTCCACCGTATTTTCACGGTTCACCTCCAAGCAGAGCAGTGAACCCATTAGCCCAAGATGCTCGCTTTCGTGATGAGAAACTCAGTCCACTCTCGCCCAACTCTCCTTTCCTTCAGCCCAATTCAGAAACCGGGTCCCCATCATCTTCTTCTTCGTCTCGTGGTTGCGTTAGGATGAAGTTTGGTCTCAAACCACCTGCAGTTAGAGTAGAAGGGTTCGATTGCTTGAACCGTGACCGCCAAAGCTCGAGCATCCCTGCCATGGCTTAGTAGACAAGAAAGTGTACATAGAGATTCTGGAATCGTTCGTTGACCAAGGTCTAAGAGTGAAGGATTTGATTACGATTACTACCACCATTTTTGAAGCATATCAGTATGTGAAATATCTTAGTTGTTGTCTTTTCCTGAGAGAGGGAGAAGAGGAGGAAGATGAAGATCAGTTACCGTCGCCTGTCACCGTTTTGTTAACTTTTTATTCAAGGTTAGTCTTTTGTATATAAAGAGTGGAAATCTCTATATGTATTCGTTTTGGTGTTTTTCTTTTTCTGGCTCAGCCTGATCTTTTTTATATATAATTAAGGGGGAAGATTAGTAGAATCTGTAAAATATAATCGATCATCTTTTTCTTTCACCTTTGTATTTAGTAATGTCTCTTTGACTCTGTTTGGGAGTTTAAGCTCTCTCACAACACCTTTGTAAATTGTATTTGTAATTTGGTGTATATTATTAAGGGAAAATTGTTTTTTTTTTTTAGGTTCAAAAAACACATACATTGTCCTAATAGGATAAATTCAACATATAATTGTCTCATTAAGCTAATATTTACAGAAATTTCAAGTTTGTCCTTCTAAAATACAGTTATAAATATATTAAAATAATTGAATAAGTTTGTGAACCGAAAGCTCAAGCACGGTGTTGTTTACTCTGTTGCCACTTCAAAGTAGATAACTATGTTTGTGAGCTTTGTCATAAACATGGAAAAGGGCGGACATGATCACTAGCAAAGAAACTGAAGAACATCGCCGAGCTTGTGTTCACCGGACGAACTACAATTCATCTACCAGACTGCTACACCTCCTCCACTAGTGGCATGATGCAACAAGAAGTTTGCGTGGTTGGTGTCATCAGAGTTTGACAAGCCGAGGGAAACAGGCTGGACAGTGGCACAATGCCAGTTTGATCCACTGCAGCATCAAAACCAAACCGAAGGGTTTGACAAATCGTTGACATACTTGAAGAAGACTTTTGCAGAGAAAGGTCCTTTTGATGACATTTTAGGATTCTTTCAAGGTTGCAGCTATGGCTGGCATCTGTATGCGCTAAACAAGAGCAGCTCTTAGGTGAAACAGACTTCAGATTCTGCGTGTTGTGCCCAGGTTTCACACCGTAGCCTTTGACGGAGAAGAAAAAGCAAGAGTCGATCAAGTGCCCTTCACTTCATATTTTCGGAAGCCAGCCTCCAAAGATAGATTATTGTGACTCAAGCCAGCTCTGATTTGGCACGACTTTGGCCACATTATTCTTACAAAGTCTCCTTATATTTGATGAGATTAAAGCTTTTCTTAACCAATTCGTTTGAGGACTCTTGCAATCAAATAACGTTTTCTTGTATTTGTACTTTGGCGAGTAAAAGTTATAAATTTTTTCATAACAACAAAGATAGAAGTGACAAATACCAAGTGTGATCATATCAAGTTTAGAAGTAATCACACTAAACACGATTTATCCAGAGTTAAAAAGTATCAAGTGTAGGCCGTAGAAGAGTTATTGGTTTAGGATATGATCACACTTGGTATTTGTCACTTCTAAAATCAAAATCCTCTAAAATACTTTAACACCGCAACTCTTCTAAAGTACCGTGTTACAATGAAATAAGAAAGTGAATTTCCATTTAACTAGATGATTAGAAAAGCAGAAAACTACTAGATTGGGGGCCTTCGAACTCAGATTGGAGTGCTATCTAAACATAAACCTACAACTGGACTACCAAATCTTTCATGTCATTTTTGGTAATGAGTCATTATTTTTTTCAAATATGAAATTTTCACTTATTTACAATCAAAGAATATTTGGCTAGAAGTGTAAGAAATATTATATTATGGGTAAATTTTCTAGTTAAAGGAAACTGAGAGTCTCTAAGGCGATTAGAGTCTCTCTTTCCTCTTCAACAAAAATGTTAAAGCCCAGTAAGCCCTAATAAAGGGATCCCTCTCTCTCTCTCTCTCATTCTCTAGCACTCACTCTCTTCTCTTCGCTGATTTGATCCCGTACGAACGCGAAACTCTTCGACAAAATGTCTGTGCGAGTTCTAAACCCTAATGCGGAGGTGCTCAACAAAACGGCGGCGCTTCATATGACAATCAACGCCGCCAAGGGTTTGCAGGATGTGCTCAAGTCCAATCTCGGCCCTAAGGGAACCATCAAGATGTATCCTCTCTCTTTCGATCTATTTTGTTTACTGTTCACAATCTTCACTTTCCAGATGTTTACTCTCTGATTTGTTGTAGGCTTGTTGGTGGGTCGGGAGATATTAAGCTTACCAAGGATGGGAACACGTTGTTGAAGGAAATGGTTAGTGAGTCTGAGATCTATAAGGATCTAGCTTTGTGTTTTGCTTTTTTAGCAGTGAAGGGTACTCAAAAGTCTGTGACTTTGTGTTCTTTTAGTGTTAGATTCTGGAGATGTGCTTGTTTGAGATTAACCTCAGAGGATTGGGTGTAGGCTTTGGTTCAGAGGGTTTAGCATATGATTTGATTGATTACATGTAGACATGATTGAGAAGAAGGGGAAAGTATTGTTTTTTTTTTACAAGTTATCTTGATTCGATGATGCTTACATGCTCCACTTCCTTACTGTTGCAGCAAATTCAGAATCCGACAGCTATTATGATTGCAAGGACTGCTGTTGCACAGGATGACATAAGTGGTGATGGTACTACTTCCACTGTCATCTTCATTGGTGAGCTCATGAAACAGTCCGAACGCTGCATTGATGAAGGTGAGTTGCTGTGTTAGCTGAATCTATGTACCTTATCTACTTTAATTTATATATTGGTTTGTTAGTTTTATACCTCTCTATGCTTGTTTAGGTTCTTGCTTTTCTGATCTGACACTTTTGATTTTCTCAAACTGTATGTTAAATTTAATTGATGTGTACTAATGATTGATCATTAGCGACTTTAATTTGCTAATTTTTGTTTAAATTGAATCCAGTGGTGTCTGTATAAACTGTTATCAAATAATTAAGGTGTATACATGTATCAGGAATGCATCCACGTGTCTTAGTTGATGGTTTTGAGATTGCTAAGAGAGCTACTCTTCAATTCCTCGACAACTTCAAGACTCCTGTGGTTATGGGTGATGAACCTGATAAAGAGATCCTAAAAATGGTCGCGAGAACAACACTTAGAACAAAGGTATTCTTGACTTTATGGTTTGTCTCTTTTTCATTTTGACTGATTATTCATTTCGTTCATAACCTCGATTCACTCTTGTCTAGCTGTACGAAGGCTTGGCTGATCAACTGACCGACATTGTCGTTAATTCAGTGAGTTTATCGATCTGTGATACAATCTTATCAATGCTATTCGTTTTATTTTCAAGCTAGTTTGTGTAATTATCTCTTTTCCATGCACAACAGGTTCTCTGTATCCGGAAGCCTGAGGAAGGCATTGATCTGTTTATGGTGGAGATAATGCACATGCGCCACAAATTCGATGTTGACACACGATTGGTATGCCTCTAACGTAACATTGTTCACTCGAAATGTTTTCATAGTTTTGTAAATTTTAAATACTTGCTTGTATGGAATCATACATTTTTGCTGGCTATCCTTGAATGCTTTCATGGTTTTGGACATGTTACAAGTACCATATTGATTCATTCCTGATTCAGGTCGAGGGACTTGTTCTAGATCATGGTTCGAGACACCCTGATATGAAACGACGCGCAGAGAACTGCCACATCCTAACTTGCAATGTGTCGCTGGAGTATGAGAAGAGGTGTGTAATATATAATCTTATGGTCAATTCGAGCCTAGATGTTACTGGTGATGTAGACTAATATTTCTATTTTTCTTTCAGTGAGATCAATGCAGGGTTTTTCTACTCTAACGCGGAGCAGAGGGAAGCCATGGTTACGGCCGAGAGGAAATCTGTTGATGAAAGAGTTCAGAAAATTATTGATCTGAAGAACAAGGTGGGACTCAGACCATTTATCCGAGCCTTATTTTGTAATTCTGTAAAAAAATAATACTTAATTTCTTGTGCAGGTGTGTGCTGGTAATGATAACAACTTTGTTATCATCAACCAAAAGGGTATTGACCCACCATCATTGGATCTTCTTGCTAGAGAAGGGGTATGCTATATAACTACTTTAATTTCTTGAATCCACGCTTAGGATGCAAACAGAAGAAATCTCTTTCGATAGATTGTAATTTCTCATGTTTAGAGACTGTTGAATCTAATTTACCATTTTTCATGTTTACAGATTATTGCCCTTAGAAGAGCAAAGAGGAGGAACATGGAGCGTTTAGTTCTGGCATGTGGTGGAGAAGCTGTGAATTCTGTTGACGAGTTGACCCCTGAGTCGCTTGGATGGGCTGGGCTTGTCTATGAGCACGTTCTTGGAGAGGAAAAGTACACCTTCGTGGAGCAAGTGAAGAACCCTAACTCGTGTACCATCCTCATCAAAGGTATTATTATTAGGCCAACTTCTATCATTTCATTGAGTTTTGAAAGTGTAATTATTCTTGGTTGTCATTCATGATTTGTAGGGCCAAATGACCACACCATTGCTCAAATTAAGGATGCGGTTCGTGATGGTCTAAGATCGGTTAAGAACACCATAGAAGACGAGTGTGTTGTGCTAGTAAGTACCTGACTATCTCTTGATATGTTTTATGACTTCTTGATTGAAACTAAAGTAAGCTTTTAGCGTTATATTTATGGGCGGTTGCATCTTTATATAGGGAGCAGGAGCTTTTGAAGTTGCAGCAAGGCAACACTTACTCAATGAAGTCAAGAAAACCGTTCAAGGGGTAAATTTAATATCATTTACACATATTCTGATGTTTTTATGAATATTCTAGATCACTGATACTATCATTCAATGTTACAGCGTGCCCAACTTGGCGTTGAAGCTTTTGCTAATGCACTTCTCGTGGTGCCTAAGACACTTGCAGAAAACGCAGGTCTTGACACCCAAGACGTGATCATTTCTCTAACGGTATTGCATTCATCTCTTATCATCTTCTACAAACCGAAATCAGTTGCTCATTGTGATGCGCTTTATGCAGAGCGAGCATGACAAAGGAAACGTTGTGGGATTGAACATTGAGGACGGTGAACCAATTGACCCGCAGCTGGCTGGTATCTTTGACAACTACTCGGTGAAACGCCAGCTCATCAACTCAGGGTAATGTTGGAACCAAACCAGCTAATTTTAATAAAGTTGTGGGGGTTTGGTTAAAGCCATTACAATGTATTTGTTTGTGTTGCAGGCCAGTGATTGCCTCACAGTTGCTTTTGGTGGACGAAGTGATTCGTGCAGGAAGAAATATGAGGAAGCCTACTTGAAGAAGTCCTTTGCTTGTAATTTGTTTTTCTTCGCTCTAAGCATCTCAAGTTCTTGTCTTTTTGTTCCAGTCCTGAAATCTGTGTGAAACCTTTGTTTTAGTTATGAGAAACATCTTTGAATCTGATTTTTGCAAAACTGAGAAAAAATTGGAGACCCAAAACAGAATGTATATATCTTCATATACTGAAGAAACCACTACTGTAGATAATTAATCGGTCCAAAATAAAATAATTGAATACGTAATGACTAGACACAAGTCACACAACAGAAGGATGGTTTAACCACGCTGATGAAGAAGACTAGGCCACAGTATACTAAGGGTATGGAAGAAAAGTAACGTCGGGGAAACCATTGGAGCTTCCTAACATTTCACTACCAGAAGGAGGATTTAACCACTCTGATTAAGAAGACGATGGACAATGGGTAGCTAAGTTTGTGGCATGTGGTGGACGACACACTCTAGCTATTATGGAATGGAAGTTGGATCAAGAGGAAACAGAATAACCATGTTAGAAGACTAGAGAGAAGCATTATGTTATAGAAAAAAGGGGAACAAAAGAATTGTTAAGCTTTCGATACTCCCATGAATGATGGATTGATGAATCTATATGAAGAGGAAGGACTATTATATGTAATTTTATTATGATAATACAAAATAGGTGGTGAAAGAGAAAACAAATAAGAAAAGGGACAATATTGCAGACAATTTTAGTTACTTCTTGTTGTTTTATTGAATCTCGTGTTTATTTTTGGTTTTGAGGTTTTTCAACAACCTTTGACAAGATGAGGAACACAAATGGGGAAGATGTACTTTGATTTTCTTGCTTGTCTTTGTCTTGATCTCACCCATGAGAAGCATCCACTTCCTCTCTTCTTGTTCTTCTTCATTTCTTGATCTTCACTCATCTCTTGATTCTCTTCTTCTACTTCTTTACTCATCTCTTGTTTCTCTTCTTCTTCTCCTTCTTCTTTACTCTTGTCTTGCTTCTCTTCTTTTTTCTCTTCCAACTTCAAATCCTTCAAAACCCAAATTACTCATCAGTATCTTGACAACTAGACTTAGATTTATTATCTTGGAATACGTTGGACCTACAATGAGGTATTTTCTTACATTTCCAAAGTTTTAGATCTCTTGGAAATAACTTTAGTTTCACGTCCAAAGTGTAAATAGTTGTATAAACATAAAACAAAATTAGCTTTCATCAAAAGTAAAAGTAAATGTGCATCCCTTAGACCATCTGTTTTTTTTTTTTTTATGTAAACCAAGCAAATTTCTAATTTCCACTCTATGGTGTCTCAACTTCTTGAACCTTTTGTATTAGTTTAATTATATAAGAAGGTTAATGTCAAAAAAGGATCAGGTGAAACTTAGAACTAATCTATTTTGAATAAAACGAGATCATCTTTTTAGATATCTTTATAGTAATTAGTGATTTGACGAGTTACAAAACATATATACCATGTTACACTGAGTCTGATAAATGTGCGGATACCTGAATGCATGCACACATATATTATATATTTATATATGGATAATGTATAAAGAATGTTGATGGAAATAGGCACGTGAGTTGGACAAAGAATCTTGAAATGGGGTCTAATAAAAGATTTTTCATGAAAAAGTGAAATCATTTGATTATACGTTTTTTTGTGTTTTCTCTGATTGATACTCATGCGCACTATGTTTTGTATATTATGAAAAAATCTTAGATCTTAACATGAACCAGATTCCTATGTATGGAACATTAAAGTAGAAGAGTTTTATCATTGTCTCTTTCTATCAATGAAACATTGGTACAATTATTTGTTTGGTGAATCTCTTATCTTATCTTGCAAAAGAATCTAGTTATTGATGCACAAGCAATTAAAAAATTTATCAATTATTATTTGCCGTTATCTTTTTTATGGACCTTATGCATGGTAGATAATTTAGGACATACCCCTATATACTACTATACGGATTAAAATACCTCTTGTTGACCTTCCAATTTAAGATTGAAATCTACTGGTGAATCATTAGCTTCCACGTGTCGTTTCAGAGACCGTTCCATGATCGGGGGCGTCTTTGCCGGACTAGGGCTACCGGAGCTAAGCTCCACCGACGTACTCTGTATACCCACGTCTCGTTTCAGTCCCATAACTTTCTTTTCTGCTGAAAACACCCCAAACATTCCTTTTTATTATGGAAAAAAACTTCAAGAAAACAACAAATAGAGACATATTTAAAGCCAAATCACCTCGAACAAGAACAGGATCAGGAACATAAAGATCCTCGTGAATGACTCTAACGTTAGCATCATTATTGGGTTTGTTTTGACCAATATTTGTCAATGGATTGGGATTAGGGTAGTGAAGAGGAGCAGACATAGTGGTGGCCAAGTTTCTGAAAGATCTTGAACTTAATGTTCTAGAAGATAAACACTCCATTGGAACTTCTCCAGACAATGGATTGCAGATATATTTCTCTGCTTCGTTCCACTTTGAATTTAACGCAAACCCTTCTTGTGTTAACCATTCTCTGTTATTGAACATTGCCTTTGCTTGTAACGCTGCATGCCAAAAAAAAATATGACACAAAGTTGAACATTCCTCCTTTGTTTAGTTTGTTCTTATCATGAAAAAAACTTACCCTTGAGTGCATTGGTGAAGGAATATGTTGATGGATCAATCTCTTCTGTAAATAAAATTTTGAACATTTTCAGAATATATAATTCATGATTATATTAAGATAGAGAAACAGAGTGGTAAAGTTATAGGCACCTTTGAGGGTGTAGCCAGGAGATGAGGCAGTACTAGAGATGCTGTTAAAGTTTGTTCTAGTAGAAGAAGACTTGTGATGATCTTCGCGGAAGCTTCCAACGTATGAAGCAGAAAACCTTCTAGAAGTCTGTTTGTCTCGGATTAATCGAGCTCTTCGATCCCATTCTCTTAGGTTCATAAACTCAGGCTCATCTCCACGCAGAGCCATTGGAAACGAAATGTTTCTTTTTGAAAGAGCAAAAACTAATGAGGTTTAAGGAGGGAGAATGAAGCAATCAGGCAGCACCTATAAAATGATTTTTTTTGTTCTGAAAATGAATTATTTGAGCCATTGTCTTCTTTATAAAAGTCGTATTGGATATTAATTTTTTAAATACTTTTCATGTCTCTTGACAGATTGTAAATATATATATTAAAAAAACTTGGAATACAGAGAGATACATATGAGGTTGTTAATCATATTGACTGCTCGCCCTGTATTTTTAAAAGTCTTGCAATATAGCATTTTTTTTTTCTTGGGTGTAATCCATTTATAGGAATCAAACTCACTTGGCATTTTCTGCTTTTTTGTAGTATTTTTATTTACTTTAAATATGGTATTTCCTTTTCAATATTTTGAATTCAATTTCTTTTAAAAAACATTTTTCAAATTGCTTTTAGTATCTCACATATATATATGTAATGTGTGTGTGTGTGTGTGCCATGATCAATTTTACACCGTTGGATAAATGATTAAATTAATTTCTTAATGACGGTCACCAAATGCAAAAGTAAATAAATGAAATGTAAGCTGTTGGTCACCATATATAAGTATTTAGGTTTTTTTTTAACACTATATAAGTATTTAGCTATCTTGGAATTGTTGTGGTTCTAAACATATTGGTGTTTGCTGTTTTGATTAATTTTAGCTCGTCGTAGTAACTCTTATTTTTAAGGGGCAGTAGTATCACTGGTACACGCTATTTGTGAGTTGAAAAAATTGGCACAGGTTTTGGAATGGTGGATACATGATTTATTATGAGTGGTTAATAACCACATGCCATTTCACCTAATATAATAGTGCTCACATCAAATAAAATATTGAAAGCTTGATAGTAAATAAAACATTTTTAATAATTTGATAGAAAACGACTTATTATTCACTTTAGTTGGTTAATACATAAAAATGAAAATAGTGGAAACTAGTCTATCAGACCGCACTCATATGTTCTTAAGATTATATTATCTTATTGCGTAATTCAGCATCCCATTTCAGATGAGTTTCTTATTAAACGGTTCATTAAACAATCTATAAGAAGAGACTTCTTCTTTTCCTTTTGACAGTATTATATATGTGTACAAAGTAGTGAAGTGCTAATACATATATAGTACTCCCATATATGTGTGTGTGTGAAAACAATGAAAGTTTTAGACTGGACCAACGAAAAATGTTGTTGGCCAACGTTTGAAATTGAGAGGGATGGACCAAAGGAGCGATGGTGGCACATGTTGAGGGGATTGGCAGAATGTGAAGATTTGATAGGGTGATGGAGTTAATAACATAATATGGGTGTATGTGTATATAGATTATAGAGTACAGTTGTTTTCAATAACATGTTCTTCTTTTGTTTGGTTATGGTGAGGCAAAATAATTTGATGTGAGATCAAGTGGCCTAAAAATGAAGAGAATCTATAAACAGTGGTTTGTGGTCATACACATATCAATATATTCATGTCCATGTGAATGTCACCTTCATCATCGGTGTACATGTGACGAAGATGACTAACTATCAACTAGTCATGTATTCTTAGAACAAGTGAGCCTCTTGAATCATGAATGTATGGCCAATGTATCCAAATTAATTGGACTTTCATGCATTTTTTATAGGGCTAATTGGTGTAATGGCCAATTTTTGAGATAAAATTAAGAATATAGCATTTGATTTGACATAATTAGATTTTTTAGCATTTGTTTTCTTTTCTTCCGGTTGTATCCTTCATCTATGTAAGTAACCGATAAATAAATGATGTTGTGATGTCTGAAGGATGATAATAATTATAAAAGAACGTCGATTGTGATAAAGAATAAATAGAATGGAACATGCTAATGGTAGTAAACAAAATAGTATAGTATTTGTTCAAATTTTGAAATGTCTATAATCGAAGGGAAATATGTAATGTTTACCTTAACATCAACACAAACCTTCCATAACTAAACAAAAAACATTAGTCACTAAACTCTAAAAAGAAATATACCCTAATCCAAATATCAAAACATGCAAATAATATATAGTGTAAAATATTATTAAAATATAATAATAACAAACGAAATAGTATAGTACATATTATTCTGATTTTGAAACGTTCTTACCCCAACGTCAATCCAAATCTTTCAAAACTAAACCCTAAAAGAAACTATAAACCCTAATCCAAATACAAAATAGTATAGTATTTGTTCAAATTTTGAAATGTCTATGATTACAGG
>NC_027750.1:3857939-3859038 GCF_000695525.1 Brassica oleracea var. oleracea | reverse complement strand
AAAAATCCCGATAGCTTCGTCATCAAGAAAACGGAGCAACTGAAGTACGACAACAGATACCTGGTTTCACCAGTAGGGCATGGGGCAGGAGGCCTAATTCTCTTATGGAAGCAAGAAATTAATCTCCAAATACTGAGTGCATCGCCTAATTGTATTGACACTTGTGTTACCTATGAAGGAAAAGTCTTTTATGCCTCATTTGTGTATGGAGATACTAATAAACCAAAGCGAAGAGAACTTTGGGATCAACTGATCTCTCTAAACTACTCCCGTGAATCTCCATGGTTTGTGACTGGCGATTTCAACGACCTAATCAATAATACTGAAAAGGAGGGGGTCCAGAGCGAATGACCTATTTTTACCAGGAAAAATAGAATGGGACGTGGAGAAAATTAGGCAAGTACTCCCATTTGAAGAACAGAGGATCCTAGCAATAAAACCGAGTTTAACGGGAGCCCCAGACAAGCTAATCTGGTTGAACACTGAATCTGGAAACTTCACTACAAAGACGGGGTATGCAGCAGCTCTCCTGCCACGTGATACAACGCTTAACTAGAACTTTGATTGGCGAAAGAATGTCTGGAAACTTCAGACCATGCCGAAGATAAAACTCTTTTTGTGGAAAACGTTCCATGAAGCTCTTCCAGTGGGAGAGGCTCTGCTGGCTAGACATATACAAGTAGATGGAAAATGTAAAAGGTGTAATTTACCTGAATCTATAGATCATCTGTTCCTTCAATGTGGGTTTGCTCAACAGGTATGGAACTCTGCCCCTGTGTTCCCTGCTATTGAGATCAGTGGATCTTTAGATTTGGAGCTAAAAAACCTATGGACAAGCCTCTGCTCGAGGAAATCTTTACCTCCCACGGGAGTGGTGTTGGGCTGTTTGGCTCCATGGATCGCATGGCAACTGTGGGTAGCAAGAAACCAACTCGTATTCAACAACAGGATCATCAAAGTGGAGGAAGTGATTTTTAAAGCCATTGCATCAGCTCGAGAGTGGGGTCACAGTCAAGGATGTACCACCCAGACTTCAAAGCCGGCGATCTACAGTCAGTCTGCGTCCACGCCCGGAGTCTGCCTTGTCAAGTCAGATGCA
>NC_027750.1:3835630-3856569 GCF_000695525.1 Brassica oleracea var. oleracea | reverse complement strand
TCGAAATGTGGCATCACCGCTAGCTGCTGAAGGCCTCGCCCTCCGGGAGGCAATATTGAAGTGTAAAGAGTTGGGACTGCCGAAGATCAAGTGTGAGTCTGACTCAGCAATCCTTGTTAAAGCTCTCAAATCTGGATCTTCCCTCGCTGGTTTATATGGTATTTTAGCAGACTTAAGGTCTCTGGCTTCATCTTTTGATGTTATTTCTTTCAACTGGATCTCACGTGAGAGAAATACAGTTGCCGACAATTTAGCAAAACAGAGTCTGAATGTTGAACTTGCCATTATGCCTGCACCTAACTTCGGTTAAGGTATTTAATATAAGTGTGTTTCAAAAAAAAAAGCATCACTGTTCATCTTCTTCAATTTTTACTCTCATCTTCACTATTATGTATTTGAATCATCGTATTGTTAATCAATACGCATATCCACATGATTTATTTCAACCTTTACCTCTACCGGTTTGATCGCTATCATCTAATTATAAATTTATGTTGGCAACAAACGATTATAGAGATGGTTGGTAAATAGAAATAGTTAGTGAAGAAGTATGGTTGAAACAGATGAAACGATAGCCGTAGAATTAATGACGGTGATTGGTGACAGAAAAAAAATTATTTATTTTTGTCGACCGGTTAATGAAAATATAATATAGTATATATTTTATAAATATTAGAGTTGTTTTTTTTTTTGGTTAGATTCTTAATTACATGTTATTTTATAGTTATCTGGCACAATTTCCCTTTTTTTTATATATATATTTTGATCACATGCTAATGACTGGACATAGGAATTCTTAGGATAATAAGATGATCACTGGAAACGTATTGAGTTGAAATTGATCCAAACTATGTACGATTAGTTGCTCTATTTCATTAAAAAAATTCAAACATAACCAAATATAAACTCAGAGTTGATATGTAGATAAATCCGTGGTTGCTAATTCTAAAAATTTAGGTTTTAAGGAATGTACAAACCGACTGAGTAAAGCTATTCGGTCTGGACCGGTTAAGCAACTTAAAAGAAGCGAGCTACAACAGAAAGCTAGAAACTAATGATTGAGGTGGGAGCAGAAGAGGCATGCAAATGTAGGCATCACTTATGACAGGTGAAATATGAAAAAATAATTCTTTAATATATAATCTTTGTCTTTTCTTTTTCTTCTTGCAGTTTTTTTATAATTATTTTCCCAATTTCTTATTATTGTTGTTATTATTTTTGTATTTTCTTTTGTCTATTTTGTTGTTCATCTCTTAAAACTTTTACCCACAAAATTCAAATTTGAGCAGATTCTTTTTTTTTTCAGAGAGCATATTCTTTCTTTTTAGTGTTTTGCATCAGTTTTTTTTTCTTTTTTTCCGCCGATACTTACGAATCACTTTTTTTTGAACGGGAAAAGGGTTAAACCCAGGTTTATTAAAGATACAGACCTAATTCATGAGTGGGAGGTGTAGTCCACGGATAGACCATTTTCCGGGTATTCAAATGGACCGAAATGCAGTAGTGCATATCCGTGTAGGATATAACCAGGAAAATGTGACTTAGTTTCGCAGGATAGTACATATTCATGTGAATTTCCCCTTTTATAAGAGTTTCAGACAAATTGTGGATGGTAGGATATTTATAGGCTGAGTAAAAATTAAAACCAGATTTTTTTTGTTAAAAAGTACTAGTTTACTTGTTTGTTTAAATATATTTAAAATTGGTGGAATTCATATCTTAAAATTTGTGATCGCATATGAGCTGGGAAACCAATGGACCAATGAACTAGTAAGTTTAATTTGTGTGAGATTAGACTTTGACTATGAGTAATCTGGGAAACCAATGGGCCAATATAGTTTCTTCAGCTTACTTGTAAGGCCCGGTTCTGACTATATACATGAACAAAAATAAACGAAAGTTTTTGTTTGTCTTAAAAATTCCATGTAAGATTGTATCTCTATAAAGAGATTTCACACAGAAAGTCCTATAGTAGTTAATAACTAGAGAGAAATATCTTCAATTCCTATAGTTAATAACTAGAGAGAAATATCTTCAATTCTGTAACAGATGTATTTATGTATCAATACCTTATATGTGAGGTGTCCACTACTTCCAAGATATCGGATGCTTCATAAAACAGAAACTAATCCCCCTACTATAAAGTCTCTAAACAATGATTAGTTAACCAAACTTTTTATAACAAAGACGAAAGTAGTACTTGATGCGTTGAACCGTACTGTGTTTTTAATCGCGGACACAATCTTTGATTAATCCAAGGCAAAGATACGGCCTAATGATACTTAAATCATGTTCAAGTTCACTGTTACATCTAATAATTTGTGTGCAATAAACTATCAATAAGAAAATTAATCACATCAGCATTAGTCAGGGGGCAAGAGATAAACAAGTTGTCTGGATTATGCCAAACAGTAAGCATGCAGTCACGCTATTGTCACGTGTTGTTGGCTCTACATCATATCCTTCGCCACCTTTTTAATTTACATTTCTCGATTATATTTTTTATTGTTTAATAACACAAGTATTTTACTATTTTGAACGGGTGTACAAGTGGTTTTTACAGAAACAGAAAGTTATTTCAAGTGGATTGGGAAACGAGGGAACATCATGAACTTGGGAGAAACAATTCATGACTTGTCTCTGTTCAGTTATTTTTTGCTTCAAAAATATTGCCTCTTTTGGTCGGCCAAAAGCATTACATTATTGATAAGTCCTAGTAACTTTTTTTTGCTTTATAAGTCCTAGTAACTTACTGGTATTAAAATGTGTCTTCTGAATTAACTGTCTTCTGAAAATTCAAACTGATGTTTTTTTTTTAACTTCTCAAGGACTACATCAAAATATATATGGGCAGATAATCATAGATACATTGCGCGTTACCCAACGCACTCCCAAAAGTTTTCTCTCAACCCTAATCTTCCTCGTTCTCGAATCGTCGACTTCATCCAGCCTCTCCGGCGCCGTTAGGCGGTGTGAGAGGACCACTTTCATCCCGCGAAGTCCATCTCCACCTCTTTCCTATGTTGCTACCCTCTTTGTCTATCCTCCTTGCTCGGTCTTCTGGATCTGTAGGATCTCCTCATTCGGATAGTCGGGTATCAAAGGCGTCTCTGGTTCCTCTGGAACTCCAGTGAGGCTAGTCAAGTCCGGGTTATCATAGGGAGCCTTGGGTCTTCCGGTAGACGCTGATTGCGCTCGATCTGGGTCAGATCTGAGATCCGAGACACGCCGGAGCAATGGATGCGTCGCTGCCGTCCCGTTCCTGCCTCACCGTCTCGCTCCAGTCAGCTTCCTCTAACGACTTGCTCCAAGGTTTCGTAGAGCTCCTCCTCTCAGTCTGAGTGAACTGTGGTAGCGAGGTGTACCACTGAGGACCTCTGTCCCTTAGTCCAAGAATCAACAACCATGACGGTCTTACGTTAATCGTTTGGCTCCTCTTTTTGCTCCTGATCTTTGTTTAGTAGGGTTTTGAGGACAACCCGAAGTCACGGAGTCACCTGCTTCTAGCCGGAGCCTTTATCTACCAGTTGAGTCGTCTGTTTTCAAGGAGCTTCTATACTCCTTCAGTGCTTCATTCTCGTGTTTCCTTTGCTCTGACAGCCTCTCTGATGTAACATCGATGTCTCTGTCGTTCTTATGTGTCGCGTGGCCGGAGGGAGCCAACTTACACCGCCTACACTTGACCGTAACTCGGGCTTCGTTTTCTGTGGTATTGACTCGGGATTGCTTCTCTGTACTCTGTCGAGATAGCTAAGGTTTGATCGGTCGACGTCCTCCTCCTGTGGTGCGCCAGGGTGTTTGCCAGCCACCGCCGTTGAAGCCTGCTGGAGCCACTTCGGTGAGTGTTCGGCTTCAAACCTCGTAAAGCTATACTCTTGCTTGATGGTCGATCCATATAAGCAAGAAGTGCATTGGTTTAGGGAGTTTAAATTGTTGCCTTTCTTGTGCTAGTTTAATCTATTAACTTCATGCTTTCCGTTGTTTGGAAGTTTGGACTTAATTCTTAGGTTCTTAGGGATTTTTTTAAACTTTTTGCGGTCCTTAAGAATCAAATTAGCTGTCAAAGCAAGCTATGGCTGCAAGCTTCTTGTAACCAAATCATCATTTCTAGTAATGAAATTTACAATTTAGCAAAAACAAAATATATGGGCATAACATCTAGTTGAGATATGTCCACCAAATTTTGACTGTCTATTAAAACTAAATACAATTACATCCGTATATCATAAAGTTCGGTTTTGAAAAGTACGTATGAAAAATAGAACTAGTGTATGGTGACCACTGAGTAAACAGTTCCCCGTATATTATTATGATCTGGTATATTGAAATTTAATTAATTAAATTGGTCAGCAAATTAAAGAAACATGTCTAATACATTAAAAATATTAAGTTGTATGGTTGAGAACTGGAGACTTTGTAGCAAGGCCAGGTTCAAGTTATGCTTGATTGCATGGTGGACCACGAGAAAAGACACGTGGTATTGTGTTTTACATGCACTTAGTTTGATAGCCGTATTAGTTTGGTTCAATTGACAAAACTAATGAGCCCAAGTTCCAATTTTGTTGGGTTTGATGAAGTCAATAATATATAATTATCTGTTTTTTTAAGTTTATTTAAAGATTTTGTTTTTTTTTTGAAAAAAAAATAGATTAAACTCGGATCTAGTAAAGACACCGACCTAACGCCGGGTGGATGTAGAACCCACGGATAGACTCTCTCATGAGCATTCAAATGAGTCGAAAGCAATAGTCTATATCCGTGTGGCCAACGGGGTTCAAACCGTTTCCCTCGAGCGTCACTAGACTACCACCACTGATTTTTATTTAAAGATTTTCGCATATTTAATTTTGCTTCTAATTATATTAGTGCACTTTAAATTTATACACCATATTCGAATCTCTCTAGTTAGTAGAAATAATTTAATAGGATTAAAACTGAGATTTTGTTTGATCATCTGCATTAAATACAGTTATTTAAAAAATATAATCATACATATATATATATATATATTGTCTCATATTTAATAGGATCATTTTTGGTTTTATATAGTGAATGCAAATATATTTTATATTTTATAATTAGTAATTTGTATTGTATTTTGGATGATTGATGTGTATATAATATTGACTGAAAATGTAACCATGCATGCATGCACTTTGTTCCCTCTATATAAACACACCTTCACAAGTGAATTCTCCTTCAAAGCAGTTCTCTTCTATCCAAAGCGCTTTCTTCTATATCAGTCTAAAATTACCAAAACCAATATTGCGTTTTAGCTTACTTCTTAAAAAGACAGAAACAGGTCTCATAACCTACGATAACTGTTCACCCATTTTTATATCAAATTGTGTCAGATTACGGAAACAAAGAGGGTCATGATGAGCTCAGAGAGATCAAAGGAGAAGAAGAGATCAATATGTAGAAGATTGGGGAAGTATATTAAAGAACAGAAGGGAAGGATTTACATCATCAGAAGATGTGTGGTCATGCTCCTTTGCTGGCATGATTGATCGGAAATAAAAGTTTTCGAACCGTGCCAGGTTCAAATGTATGTATGCACGTACCACGCGTTGAGTATGTGTGCATGTGGGTTACTAAATGAGGGAAGAGTAGTGTTAGAGGTAGGGTGAAAACCGGTTTGCTTGGTTTAATTTTGTGAGTTCTACCGAATTGTATATATAGTGACCTCAACCCTTTCGTTGGTTGTTTTTAAACTAATATTTACATTATGCAATGGCTTATATATTGATTCATCAATATTAAGGTACTATATATCGTATTCTATAATGTGATATCAGATTGTCTAGAGATGTAAAATATCAATATGATAGATTTGGATTCGAGACCACTAGTACAACCATCACTGTTGATTATAAAACTACTAGTTATGAAAATGAGATCCAACCATAGGTGTGTCAAGAAAATAAAAGAGTAATATTTTCTTTTAATGTCTATAATGATTCTCGACCATGTATCTGTTACCTCGTCCATGTCCCTCTTTCTTATAAATTTGTCAAAAACTTCAAATTATTTTGGATGCAGTAAGCCATTCGAATGAGTGACTGGAATCCAGTTTACGGCAAATAAACTTTTCGTGTGCGACAATCAAAATAATTGAACAACTTGGTACCAGCTAGCTCAGCTCCCAACTGATACCACATAGTCATAACCAACAGTCTCCACGTTAGATTCGACATACCTCGTGAATTTTCAACTCAACTTGTAGCTTCTCCCAAGGTCACCCAAGAAAACCTAATTTTGTTGAATGGTTGATATTTTCAATCGAAATATTCAATATATCTCACCGGTTTACAATTCTAAACAATGCCATGTAGAGGCGGCTTAAAAAGAGACAAACGGTGCTACCGTCCGAGCCTAACCCAATGTTTCTCCTATATAATAAAAATTAAAGGTTCTGATTATGTATTTATATTCTTGTACAACTTTTAAACTATGTAAAACAAAATCAGATCTTTATCTTTTGTTTTCATCACAAACTTTACAAAGATATTACTTATAGAGTTTTTAAATATATTTTAAAACATAAATTTAGGTGTACAAATTTTTTTTTGCCTTATGGCTCACCAAAATATTGATCCGGTTATGATGTCATGGAGTGGTTGTCGGTACTGGATAAAACCGAATGAAAAATTGGCTTTAGCCCACAAAAGTTTTTGAAAAAAATTATATATATAGGGTTTCAAAATTTTTTTTGAGGCCTCCAAATTTAAGAAGAATTTTTTTTATTTGAAATCTTTGATAAGTGGCCTCTTAAGTCTTACGGCCGGATGGAGTTGTGGAGTTCTTTCAGATAGCTTATATCGCATCGTTTCATTTAACGGGTTTCATCGAGGGGTTTAACGTTTCCTTGAAGGTTTAAGTCTGATACGTCAGTAGCTGCGAGTTTTTTAATGGTCCGTGGAGGTTTACTCATATTAACATGCGTGTTGCTTGCGATACTTTAAAATTCGAATGGTAGCCCAGTAGTATTATTTGGGCTTCAAAACAATGGCCCAATAACATTTACTGTTTCTTGGGTTCGTCTTAAAAATCGTAAACGTTTATTCCTTTTAAATCACGAACGTATAAAATGTAAATTTGACAACAACAAAAAAAATTCAAGAACAAGAGTTTGGTAATAGAAACATGTCTAGAATACAAAAGGAATAAGAGCCTTGATATGCTTAGGGAAGTCATCGAACTTGGAAAGATACCATCTTCTCGTAGCATAGCTCCGACCAATGAGATAGAAAGTTGTTCCCATGGCGAAAGAAAACGAGTA
This sequence comes from Brassica oleracea var. oleracea, assembly GCF_000695525.1. Classification (NCBI taxonomy): domain Eukaryota; kingdom Viridiplantae; phylum Streptophyta; class Magnoliopsida; order Brassicales; family Brassicaceae; genus Brassica; species Brassica oleracea. The sequence continues at coordinate 3,849,287 of NC_027750.1, read as the reverse complement.
AATGGTCTGAGAAACCATAAAGAAGCTCCAAAACACAATGATCTCGAAGAGATAGTGAGGGCATATGACTGTATTAAACAGACCTCCTTTTGGTATCTTGTACACTTTCTTCCCACCTTCTTCGTTCCTCAGCTTAGCTAGCAGAACATGGTGATAGAGATTCCCAACGATTCCCACCACAAACATGACAATCCCGAGGAGTTTCAGATCCAAATCTGGCTCGGTTAGTCCAAGTGTGAAGCTTTGGCTGTATAGCATCAAGACCGTTGATGAGAAGTAGCTGCTGGTTATGATGAAAGCTGAGTCTACAGCCATCTCTCCGCTGTACTTATGGATGAACATAACCTGTTCGATGAAATGCGTTAGAGAGAGGAAACTTTAAAATGATGAGCATGAGGTGTTCGAAGAAATGCCTGAGAGAGAGAGAAGGGTTTACCTCGAAGATTCTTTTGAGGAAATGGAGGGCAAGTGCGGATTTGAGGAGAAGGAACCTGAGGTCATCGGAAGGTAAGAGGAAGAAAGAAGCTGCGGCGGCTAGGAAGGCTGGTGTGTACAGCAAAAGCATTCCGATTCGGCTGGAGAAGCTGCCGAACCTGTGCTTTTGCGGTTTTGGTGATGCTGATGATGATGATGATGCGAATTTGGAGTATTTGAGATGGTTTCCTCTCACTTCCGACCAACCGATCTGCGCAAGAGCGGCTAAACCCACGACGCTCATAGTGTTGAGCAATATTGATGGAGGTGGTGGATACACAAAAGTCATCGCCATTTCCATTGTTCTTTGTAAGAAGAAGAAGATGTTTCTGCAATATTGAATGCTTTATGTCATCTCGAACTCTCTTGTCTTTATAGCCACATTTTTTAATTTTTTTAAAATGATAAAATATTCCAAGTAGACAACGACACGTAACAAGATGCAATTATTCAGATATGGTATGATTTAGCTGTCCTTTTCCTTTGGTCAACGCTTTGATTTTACGATGACATAACGACACACGATGGTGGAAACATATAAAATTATGGGTGGTAGTAACTATTGACTTTGAATCCTTATGTCATGTGTGAACACACATCTTCTGTAAAATATGTTTCCATTTATAGTTGCTTTTTACAGCCTTCACGCTGTTTCGCGTAGGAACATATTATGAACATACGTGTTTTGTTATCTTATTGATGGGTCGGTAGTGTGCATACAGAATTGCAAAATAATAATAAACCACATTATCAAAATTTGTAGTTCACACTTCAGAATAAAGTTAAAACGCCAATGTATGTATACCAATATCAAAATAATAAGTATGCTAAATGTAAATAATTTAATCCACCAAACGAAAAAAGCTAAAGAATTTGTAGGTATAATCCTTTTTTTTGTAACACTTGTAGGTAAAATCCTATATATCCTAAAATCAAATAAAATCGATAATTTGTAACAGTTGAGCAATACAGAAATAATAAAATAGTTCTAAAGGAAAGCTTCGATGTCCATCTGCACGAAAGAGCATGAATCAGTGATGTCAAAGTTGTTCAAAACCTGGAGCAATAAAAAAACAGACTGGTTAACTCACAAACCAAACCGCTTGGGTTTTGATTTATTTTCAATCAAAACAAGTGTACCTGAGGATGAACTATTCCAAAGTTACCAATATGTTTCCCTTTGTAAATGATGCTAGCTTGTCTACCAGGTAAATACTAAGGTTCCTTTTCACAGATAAGAGCAAAAAAAAAAAAGTTGTAGAGTGTCTGCGTTTGGTAATCAAAGACAAAGTGTAACTTGCAGAAAAGAAGCTTACTTGAGAGCGGTTTATATGGTACCCGGTCTTGTCACCGTTTGGCAAAAATGGGACTCCCATAACTTCCATGATTCTATCCACCAGACCATGTACAAGCTGAATACTACATATTTTTTAAGTATCGTTCTTGGCCAAGAAGATGAATTAAAGAGAGGAAATAAAATCAATATACCTCAAATCCAGAAGTAGCACCACAGTATAGTGCAGCGAGATGGCGGCGATTGGATGCACCAACGTCTTTTGTTTCATCCAATAAGGTCACATCACTTATCTCAAAAATCTTGAAACAACAAAAAAGAAAACAAGTTTTGATTCAAGAGACCTCAGATTCAGCTGACATATTTCATATTTGGAGGAAGTAAGGTAAATCGAATCTAACTCTTAAGTACGGTAAATAAAATTTCTTACATAACACGCCTATACAATTACAGATACAAACCATTCCCCAAAAAAAAAAAACTCTATATTATACAACAACAAAAAGGAACAAGAATCCTTCAAGATTCAAGAAACAAAAACTTGTTCTTCTTCTTCTTCTTCTTCTTAAGATTTCATCTAGGACCAGAGAGTTCCATGGCTTGCGCAAGCAAAGTAGAGTCATCAGTAAGATCAGAGTATCTATCTGAAGATGACATCAACTCATTTACCCTGTTGCTATATTTTGAACCACTCTCTGATCTTTGAGAAGCTTCCCATCTCTCTGCAAGTCCATCACCTTCCAGCATTCTAACAACTTCAGACATTTTCGGTCTATGTCCAGGCAGATACTGTGTGCACAACAAAGCCACTCTCACCATTTCTTCCAACTCAATCTCATCATAGCTCTTATTCTTCAGCAACTGTTTATCCACAAGCACCTCAAGATTCTTCTCTTGATGTATCTTTTTCACCCACTCAAGCATTGCGCCTTTCTGGTTAGCCGCTTTACCAAACTCAAGAGCTCTTTGGCCCGTTACAAGCTCAAGGAGAAGAATCCCAAACCCGAAAACATCGGTTTTCTCAGAGGACTGACCAGTTGAGAGATACTCAGGAGCAATGTGACCCACCGTGCCTCTCACGGCAGTTGTGACATGAGAATCTTGGTGATCCAAGAGCTTAGCCAAACCAAAGTCACCGACCACAGCTTCACAGTAGTCATCAAGAAGTATATTAGCTGCTTTGACATCACGGTGGATAATCTTGGGATCACATTGCTCATGGAGATACACAAGCCCTCTTGCAGCTCCTATAGCTATCTTCTTCCTAATGCTCCAATCAAGAACTGGTTTGGCTTTCATTCTAGATGCTACACTCCCATTAGACATGTAAGGATAAACCAGAAGCTTCTCAGCTTGCGTGATGCAGAAGCCATAGAGTCTTAAGAGGTTCCTGTGAACAGCTAAACTGATCATTTCGACCTCTGTCTGAAACTGAATCTCTCCTCCTAATGCATTCCCATCTTTAAGCCTCTTCACCGCAACCACGGTGTTGTCTCCAAGTATACCTTTGTATACATTCCCATAGCCACCTTTCCCCAATAAGTTCTTACTGCTGAAGTTATTCGTGGCGATCTGAAGCTCCCTGAAACCAAACCTCCTCAAGTTTCCAAGTGAAACTTCCTCATGATAATTCCCATCTGATCAAAACATTATAAATAAACTTTGTTACATATGATTCTTCTAAGAATCATTTGCATTCTTTGTAACAACATTTTTTGTTTCGAATAAATTTAACATTCATTCAAAAAAAAAAAAAAAATTGTTACAAATGATTTTTTCACATATTATTTTGATTCATTTAGGTTTTAAAAGCTTTACAAATATGTAGCACTAGATGCAAAACAGTTTTTTTTGGGTTGAATATAATTAAACGTTCATTACAAAAGAAGAAGAAGAAGTATCAAACCTTTAACATCAAAGAATGTGTTTTGGTTACGTCTTTGTCTCCACCAGAGAAACAATCCAACAGCAATGAAGATCACTGATACAGTCCCAACGCTAGCTCCTACGGCTATTGCCATTTTGTGATTCTTTGATCTACCGGTGTATAAAGGAGCTTAAAAGGAGAAAGCAGTTGTTGGTTAGGTATTATCAAAGATCAGCATAGCTAAAGTTAACTTCAAGTAGTTTGTTAGCTTACCTCCAGTATCATTCAAGTTCATAGACATTGGTATCAATGTAGTTCCGTTGCAGTCTGGCTCCTTACCCGTGGGACAGATCAGTGGGTTCCCAATGATGCTGTAAAAAAAAAGTATTTAAAGTTGATCAAAGCCATAGAGAGAGTGGGACATAGAGAAAGAATCAATCACCTAAAGGTCTTTGCAGCAAATCTTGGGACTGGAGCACTAAGATTGTTGTATGATAAATCGCTGGGGAAAAAATAAAACAGATCAAATCTCAAGTCTCTATTCATGACATGGTTGCTGGTTAATGTGAACTGAAGATTAATTTAGCTTACAGTAAGGCGAGCTGAGTCATATTGGATAGTGACAGAGGAATAACTCCGGAGAGAGAGTTGTTGTTAAGTCTCCTGATGATACACAATATGACATATTAAGATCATAAACTTCCTTACAAACTATACAGTTTAAGAGATATATGAACAACGTTTCTTCTGTTCTTACATGTATTGCAAGCTTCGAAGATAGCCTAGTGAAAAAGGAACTTCACCGAGGAAGAAGTTATCAGAGAGATCAAGAGTCTCAAGCCTTGTAAGCCGACCAAACTCAGAAGGTATTTTTCCTGTTATGTTGTTGTTCTGTAACAGCCTGCAAGAAAAAAAAAAACCCATCAAGAACACACACACACAAAAACTTTTATCAAGCATAAGTAATTAAGTACTCACACGATCCGAAGATTTGTTAAGTTGGTAATGCTTGGAGATAATGTACCAGATAAGTTCTGACTAGGTGTGCCCCTGTAATAAAATTCAAGTAAACATACATGAACTTGCTCACTGATATAATAAATGAATTATTAATGTAAAATTTGAAACTCACAAGCCAATGACAAAGTTTTCTGAAGAACAAGTGACCATTGTCCAACTACAAGGATCAACAGCATCTCTATCCCAGCTATCAAGAACACCATGAGGGTCATGTAATGATGCTTTTATGTCCATCAAAGCTTGCACTAGAGAAAAATTTCATTTGCCATATTAGTTTGGATCAAAACGACAAAAGGGAGTAGAAAAAAAAACTAGAAAACTGGAAATTTTGTTGCTAAGAAGTGAGACTAAGTTACCTTCAAAGTTAACTCCATTAGAAGAAAGCAAACCGTTTACAGATGTGAGAAGGTATAAGAATCCCAAGAGATAAACCAAGGATCTTCTCATCATCATAACTATAGTACTGCTCCTCATTGTTGAAACAGAGATAAAGGAATGAGCAGAAAACAAGACTCAGTTTCCAGATAATTTGGTTTCTGATGGATAGAGACTAGAGAGAGAAAGAGAAAAATAGATTGGAAGAATCAAAACACCAAATCTTTATATTTTTTCTTTTAGATTGCTTACTATGGCAGAAGAACCCACTTCACCAAAAAGCATAATCTTTATTGAAAAGAATTATTATTTTATGTGTCAGAAATGAAAAAAATAAGGAAAAGATATACAAGATTCATTGGTAGTCTAAAGTGAAGTTCATAGCATGCTTGTCGATAAAGCTTGTGTGTGTGGGGAGACCGTTAAAAAGGTAATAAAATTATGTGAAAGATGTAAAAGAATATTAATATTTGCCCATATTCTTGTAATGGACAAGGATAGTTAGTAGAGCAAATCTAATCTGAATACAAATATCAAAAAGAGTAAAGCAGGAAATTATAATATTGTTCTTTTGCTAGCTGCCACTCTGTCATGTTTTTGTCTATCAGTCTTATAGTTTCTTGTTTTGTTTTAAAATATTTATCTCATATTCTTTTAAATTTATTTCACATATATTTACAGTATTTAATTTATTTTTATACAGTATATGAATTTCATGAAAAAAAGTTAAGTGGGTTTCAAAGGAATTGTTAAAACAAAAAAACACCGATGACTGTCATGTTTACATCGCTTGGCTATAAATATGTATATTATCTATGGACATACATTATGTGTTTACCTCAGTATATAGTAATATTTTTACATGTAGTCGAACTTTAAGGTTAATATGCTTTGAGAATGTGAGAACTTCGATGAGAGGAGTATATTGAAAAAGAAGATGAAACTAGGCTCAAGAAATTTTATACTGCTTGTTGATTTTGTTGCCCACTCAATTTTCAGCATCTTTGTCTTCTCGATGTGTGGAGAGACGAAGTAATCAAACATCTTAAATATATTGTTGGCCAAAATTCAATATAATTTTATTGCATACATATTTCTTTCTAGTGCGACAACTGTTAGTATAATACCGTTTTACAATGTAAGTAGTTTAGGCTAAAAATAGTAATATTAATAAAGTTGATACTTTTTTAAAAGTAGTGTTTAATTAATAAATTAAAAAATTATAAAAAGATTACACTATTTTATCGGCTACACTATAACCAGTAAATTTAAATTTTACCAAGATATGTAAAATTATCTACCTTTTGAAACAATTTTTTTCTTAAAACTAATTAAAATATGGGACAGAAGTAGTATTCATCCTTAGCACACGCTCGTTTAGACTTTTTCAGCGTCGGAAACTAATTTAAGATTTATAATTAATTGTTACTAAATAAAAACCGGGTTCACAAAAAAAGAGTAAAGGAGACATACATTGATAAACTAATACTAACAATGAATTTTCTATGTACATTCAATTTCCAGTCCTTTGCTAGGTTTTCTTTTATTTGTGCGGAGCCTTGGCCTATTTTGGAAAGATATATATTCGATAAATCCCACTATAAGACCTAACGATCATATTGTATATATATATATATATGATAGATATAAACTAAGATAACCCAGAATCCAAGTACAAGACATTAAAATTTTAACCCTACATTGTCCAATCTATTTGTCGTTTTCACTAGGTTTTGTCTATGTGTGAGTTGGCAAAGTTGTATTATGACAAGCATTTGCATTTTTTTGAAAATATATACTACTCTATATGGGGTTAAATAATTTTTTTTTTTTTTTTTTGATAACCATAGTGTGATCCCAAAGGCTTTCTAGACCCAAGGACTAATCAGTACGAGGCCCGCAGGATCCGCGTTTTCTTACCACTTAAGGCGCCCCGGGTGGCCAAAGGGAATCGAATCCAGGATGGTACTCACAGCTGTGAGCCATTTACCACTAAACCAAGACCACTTGGTTATTTATTTTAGTCTGTTAGAATTATTACAAACATTTGTTCCGATGTAACGTGATAGTTATCGTGAAAATAGATCATCGACCCATTTTTTCTTTCTAATTAGTAGTATAAAATTATTTTAAGAATTAAAATATAAATCTTTCCAGGCTTAGTTAGTTTGATTCAAATAAACAATACTAATAAATGACTCCTAATAAATAGAGCTGAATATAAACTCTTTGTTTTTAAGCTTTCATGATGTCGATCAGTTTAAGAAATCCCAACACGGCAACACCTATAAAGTTTATTTCTCATGTCAAGAACCAATTACACTATAACTTTTATTTTGTAATATATATTGGCAAAAAATGTTGTTCGATTAGTGAAGTGTCTCTATTTATTTTTATTTTATTTTAAATAATGTCGCACACATTTAAACGATTTTCCAACGTGCTGTACATTTAAATATAACATTCTTACATCATGGTTATCTTCATCAAAACGTACCGCGACCTAACCAAAGAGAAAGAAACAAAACAAAAAGATTCTAAATTTGTGTTGAACAATATACTGTATCATTTTCTGTTCAAGAATTACTTTCCCAAGCATCACTCTTAGTCAAGGTTTTATAGTTTGGTCCACGTGACTCGGTTTCTTAAAACTCGATTTATGAGACAATCATTAATGTTTAATGCTTTTCTGGTCGATTTGACGTTTGATGGAAAATGGGTTCTGTGAATTTCAGAGGAAACAAAAGTAAAAAACATAAATACTGTATAAGATTACAAAACATGACATGAAAGATTGTGCAGAATGCAGATAGAGAAATATGATTCCTAACTTGAGTCCTATGCCTGCGGTGGTGGAGCTAAACTGTCACAGCTTCAATAATGTTAAGTGAATAGTGTATGGTGACATTATATTAGATGATTGGCTGTCGTATTATTTGAACATACGATTTGCTTCTATTTTTTGTGATTTGTATTACGACAATTTACAGGTATTATAAATTTGATACAGAAAATTTGCTATTTACAACAAAAAGATATACGCAATTGGCACATTTCCATTGGTTTAAACTTCAAAGTAGAGACTGAGTTTTACTATACATTTTCTTTGTGATTACTGAAAAGTATCATAAATGAGTCAAGAATTCATATTAAGAAGAAATAATTAAAATGGATACGTACGTCTGGCTAGATCAAGATGTGGTACATAAAAAACATATAGATAATTAGTTTATTTAGGGGTTTTACAGCCATTACATTGCATATTTACGGTTGACAGTGTAATATATATACTACCCAATTGTCTAATACTTTGTTCTTTACTCCCTAGAGTTTTGTATTTGTCTTTTTAGCTCACCTAATTGTCATCAAGTTCCAAGTAAAATAATGTGGTTTTTATTAATAAAGTATTTAAACTTGATTTACGCTTAAAGTACTAGCTTTAATCACATAAAATGATATACTAACATGTGTGTAATAAGATTTCAAAATGCGTTAATGAAAACGTAGACGGAGTAAGTCTATATAACCATGCAAAGTAAAAACTTAATAATCGTTGAGTAGTGTTGCATAATGATAAGCTAAAAGATGATGATACTGTTATTACCCTTTACAAGTATACAACAACAAACAAATTATAATCATATTGTTTTTTAGAACCGTTGAAATCATGAAAATTTGAAATTAATTATGTTCTATTTGGATAAATTTATCAATAATTGTAAATAGAATGATTATAAACAAGTGAGTGACAAAAAAAATAGAAAGAAAGAAAGAATGACTATAACCATGTCTTGCCGGTCCATGAAAGTGAATCGTCGAAGCAACTTGCCATCATTTCCTTGTCTATGTGATTATTACACCAGATAATGCATTAAGCTTCAGTGTGTTGTTGATAACAAAAAAGGAAAAAAAAAAAATTATTCAAAAAGTTGTGGCATGAAAGACGATGGTACTGGGGCTATACGATCATCGCTAGTCTATAGCGCATTCAAATAAAATGTGCAAAGAATTAAAATAAATAATTAGCATGATACATGCGTAAGTATTTGAGTTTACACTATCGGCCCCAAACAAGCAAAAACTAAGCGTGCTTAGTGCTTACAGCATTTGATTCTTTCATCCTTTTTCTTGCTTTTCATTTTTTCTTTCCTGTTTTTCCTTTTTAGCTTTTTTATCCGGGAAAGTGATAGAAACAGCTTGTCTCCTCGTTGAAATGTGATACCTTCTTTTTTCTTTATTTTCTTTTAACAAAAAAATAAAAGAAAAGAAGAATCTCAGCCTTTGCTTCAAAAACAAGAAATTCACCGATGGATCCAAAGGCTTGAAACGGTCCCCTTTTCAAAATAGCAACTAATCATAGTGAAATGATGACACATCTCTCTATTTCTTTCTTTCTTCCACTCTTTTGTCTCATTTCTTGTAATAACATCAATCAAACCTTGTCTTATTCTTTTTTCTTGCAACGTCTCTCTCTCGCCTATCTGTTTCTCCTCGTTCAGTCCTTTTACTTCTCCACACTCTCTGCATAAAAAAATCAAAAAGACTTTGCAGAGATGATGCTATCGACAATGAGAATGAAGACGGTGCAACTTTTGAAACATTTACATATGAATATCAAGATTGTGATCGATCTACGAGAACAAAAGAATTCGATATAGAACGCGACAAGGCCAGCACTACATTCGAATGTGGCTGTGGTCCTGTTTATCTATCAATAATCAGAAAAGAACAACGAATATGTAAACTAACCTTTGGGTCTCAAATGCTCTGCTGAATTAGTTTTGGTATCTAAATATCTCAGAGGCCCATGAAGTTGTATGACAAAATGAAGCTTCATTTGGGTTTTGCCACATCATTTACTTCTCAAGTTCCAACTCAACTAAATAGAGATAATGAGACTTCTATAAGTTAGATGTGTGGATATTTAAAAAAAAATTATTATAGTTTTTTTTTGGAAAACCTCACTTATTAGATCCTAGCAATGAGCCTGCTCTTACCATCGCCTAAGTCCTCAGGCTGATTGCTATTGGACTTGCTCTTCTTCTCTTGTCTATTTTTATGACATGCAATTCTATAGTGAATTATTAGGAAAGAAAACATTCACGTTTAGTTGTTTGACATTCACTATGCATTTGGCAAAACAAGTTATACAAACGCGTATCAAACACTGAGAGAGAAAGAGAAAATCAGACAAACCACCGACACATACAAGCTTGCAGACTCTCTTACAAAAGACACGTTGATAGACCACACTAATATCATGAATTAAACTAAAATTATAATATAGGTTAATAAATAAGCATTCACATTTGAAAGCACGTTGATTGTTTCGGTTTGAATAACGTATACGACTTTACAATACTATGTTGTTTCACTGCGTAAGTATAAACGTTGCAGTTTGTCCCATGCACCTTTAGTCTCATTCATTCACTAATCACTATTATATTAGTAACTTTAATACTTACTGATTTAAGTGAGAAACAAAATGTCTTGTAAAATTATGTGATTGGACAAGACATTATAGAATGTATAAAATCACGAAAATAGCCATAATAATGGTAGATATTTCATAATATTTGATCATACGAATTCACATAGACCAGACACGCTTACTGGGTTAAGGAAGAAATTAAACAAACACATATGAGACATTTATTGGACAAAACGAAACAAAAAAAAAAGCTTAGGTTCCCTCTTCCTTATCGTCCTCGCTAGTGCAGCTACTGTTGCTGCTCCACTCACACTTCAACGTAGATCTCGGAGAACCACAATACCTTCCCAGCTTCTCAAACGTCTGATACATCACCGTACCTCTCTCTTCACCTAGAGACTCCATAGTCGTCTCTCTACATCCATAATCGTCTAGCTCTACACATAGACCCTTGTAGTAACTCTTCTGTGCGATGCTAGAGTATATCGCTACTGAGAATTGCTTTGCCTCAAAACATGTTAAAACCCTTGAGACTAGAAGGCTCAAGTGCATGGTTGTGAAATCATACCCCACTGCCTCAAAGCTAGCGTAGCTAAACCCGTCTTCAGGTGTCACATGGATAGTGGAGATGGCCTCATCTTCCACGCTGTTCATAGAGTAGCCGCATGGCTCAAACTCAAAGTCGCAGATTTGGGACTGAGGAAGTATCTTTCTGATGCCAGAGTTATCAGTCATGAAACTTGATTCGTTCTTGTAGAACATAGATGCCTTGTCTTTGTCCAAACCAGTCATACACATCTCTAACGTGTATACATTGCTGTTGTTTGAGTTCTTGGCAGGAGAAGAGGCAGAGTACACGTGCCATTTCTTGGTTTCATCGTCCTTTCCCATCAAGTACGCAACACTGCTCAAACCTAGCTTGGTGAAGTGACCATCGAGGACAGAAACTTCTTCAGAGAAGTTGCGGTGAGGGAAAGGCTGCCCTCCAGGGCATAGGAAGCTTCCACGAGTGTACCTCACGGACTCAACGTCAAGTGAGAGCTCGTTAGCTAACCTCAAGAGTGGTTCTATAGAGAGGAGGAGCTTTGTGGTCCCACAAGTCTTGATGATGATCTTGTAAGGGAAGATGAAGAGGCTGGACTCAGAGAGGACGTAAGAGTCGAGATGATCGTTGGAGAGAGATGAAACGATTGTGCATTCAGCTGGTTGGAGGATCTCGTCGATCTGAGACTTGGTTAAGGCACGGAGGCCTAACCCTTGCGTGTCGAGGAAGATACTTGGCTCAAAGAAGGTTACTTCAAGGCGCTTCTCGTAGCCTTCAAATCCTATTGAAGAGACTGACATCGTCTTCTCGCTTTGTTGTTGTGAGAGAAAACAATTTCTTGAAAGATATTAAAATCGGAAAGCAAGTTAAAAAACTACGAGGACTATTCGAGTTGACTAGGATGGCCTCTTAGCGCACTGCAACAAAATAAAAAACATAGGGAGTAAGAATACAAAAGGATAAGAGACATGAAGAATGTAATAAGAACATGTTGATGTAATAAAAAAAAACTGACGTTAGAGTAGACAGAAGATTTGAATTTCTTGATTCCACCAAAAGGACGGACGTCTTCAATGCTGTAACCGAGGGGAGCTTCGTAAAATAAGGAACTTTTAGGCTTGTTATTACCAGCTTTCGATTCCATCATAATATCATTCACGCTCTTCTGTAATAGAAACAAACCAAAAGTAAGGGTAAGAGACAAACATCATAATAAACACATAAATATTCAATGTTTCTTGCACATCAAACAAATGCATGGGTTTCGATGAAAGGTTATGATATAACCAAACAACAAATGTTAAGACCGTCTAAAAACATACAACATCAATGTTTTTCGGACATCAAACAAGTGGGTTACCATGAAAGGTCATGATAAAACTAAACCAAAAATGTTAAGATCTTATACGTTTATAACACATCCAGGTATCTCACTCAAACGCAATCAGATTATTTCATGATATAGATGTCACAACGAATGATTGCTAATACTAATTAATGATCAGATATAATACATATAGCATAGCAAAGCCTAGCGATCACGTGCAATCTGTCTAGACGATCAAGGTGAAGAGGCTAGAACATCATAATAAACAACATAAAACATTCAATGTTTCATGCACATCAAGGAAATGGGTTTCCATGAAAGGTTTATTAATATTCAGCTAAATAACAAATGTTGAGATCTGTTACGTTTTCCAACAAATCCAGGTATCTCACTCACACGTTATCAGATCATTTCATTAGTTCGACGTCACAACAAATGATTGCTAGCTAATACTGATGAGCAAATATATATAATACGCATGGCTGATCTAGAAAACACATATTAACACGAAATGCGTTCGTTGTAAAAGACTTACATGCATAGGAATGTTGATCACGATCTGGAGTTTTTAATCTCTTAGTAATACCAGAAAACAATTTATCCAAAGAAATCAAACGGATGAACCTGAAATGAAAAAGAAGGCCATATATAATCAATCCATCAATAGATAATATCTCCAAAGAAAAAAAGAGAAGAGCAGCAACAACAGTGTTGATCCAAGATATGAAGCAAAAATAGTAAGCTAAGAAACTAACCCGATTCAGGTGATTCAGAAAACTTGAAAACCTAATATGAAAAGAAACGAGTTTGTGAGATTGTTGCAAGAACTCAAGGTGGGGGTGAGTTCTATATATAGCTTCCAGCCTAGATACATCGTGCGGCTATTAGGGCTCCGATATATTACGTATTCACACCCCTCCCTTTTTAGCTTTTTACTAAAAGACCCCTTACTTTTCCTTTGTGGTCTAAAACTGCAGGTGCGAGATTCGCGACTATTCTTGACGACTTTTTCTTGTGTTCACCCCATAGGGTGAACCTTTAGGTTCAACAACCAATAGAAAGTTGTCATTTTAGATCTAGTATCTTTTAATTAAGGAAACAAAATAACTTGTCAAATTATATTATGCTTTTAAAATAAAAAATAAAAAATTAAATAAATAAAAATAACAATAGTTCTAAAAAAATATTATTTAAAAAAAATATTTATTTTTAAGATTTAGAGTTTAGTATTTAAAATTTATAATTTAGAATTTATCCAAGGTTTTAGGGTTTACCCAAGGGTTTAGGGTTTACCCAAGGGTTTAGGGTTTACCCAAGGGTTTAAG
>NC_027750.1:3809699-3835525 GCF_000695525.1 Brassica oleracea var. oleracea | reverse complement strand
CCAAGGGTTTAGGGTTTAGGATTAGAGTTTAGGGTTTAGTGTTTTGTTGACAACATTATTTTTTTTTTGAATTCGTTTTTTATATATTATTTTTATTTATTTTTAAATTTTATTTTGAAAAAATAATATAATTTGCCAAGTTATTTGGTTTCCTTAATTAAAAGATAATAGATTTAAAATGACAATTTTATATTGGTTGGTGAACCTAAAGGTTCACCCTAGGGGGTGAACCCAAGAATAACTCATTCTTGACCACGCAACTATAAAGAGCAACAAATCCTTTTTAAAAAAAAATCAGCTATTATTGTCAAGAAATTAATAAGTTTTAAGATTTTAAAAGCTTCTTCTAAAACAAATCTACGGCGATTCCTGACCACAAAAATAATTAACAGCGGTATTTAAAGTAATTATCTAAAGTCAAACAAGAAATTTAAAGGATTTGATTTTTAAACCATTTTAAATTGCTGGAAAAGTGAAATAAATAAGCCAATCATATGGCGACACGTCTTACTATTCGAGATGAAACGTCTTGTGTTTGAGACGAGACGTTACTCACAAGAAACAGACAAGGTGAGGAGAACGTGAGCTCATGTCAGTGATGTCCCGTCCCCATGGCATTGTCACAAAAGAGAAAAATAGTCGTAGGGGACATAATATCGGTTTCACTGACCTTGACTATAGACTGTAAACCAAGCAACGAGTAACATATTTAAACCGGTTATGGTTCAATCTGATTGAACCGGTTGGTTAAATAGCATAAAACATTAGATGCAAGGTTTTCCAAAAAAAAAAAGTCAAAATAGAAAAGATGATGCTGTTTTGGTGAAGTCAAGATGCATTAACTCGCTTCGGCTCGTCTCATAAGATTTCCCCAACTATCACCAAAGCTCCAAACTTGCGAAGGCTGCTCGATCCAAGGACCGTTCATGATGTTCAGTATGCTACACGCTTCACTGTACTCAAGCTCAGGCAACAGCTTTGGCGTCAGTAAGAAACACCTACACGAGAAACACATTGTTTCTTACTTTTCAACACAAATTCCATAAACGAGACATATAATGCAAAGAACAACAGATTCTCAGAGCAATTCCCAAGGAAAACTTACTGCGGTGTGTTTGGTTGGCTAGCAGCTCTAACCAGTTGTTGAAACATCTTCCTCTCGTTTATAGGATCCATACCTGCAGAAGCAAATTGCACATTTTTAGAAACTTTTAGCAGACAGTTTCTTTTATAAAGCTGCACACTTTTTACCTTGATTAATCTCATCAACAACCCTGAAAGGACAGTTTGTGAGATCTTGAAGAGAGACGAGGTAGAGGATGGTTGACACAGAACGCTCTCCTCCAGACTGGTGGTGAGAACTTAGAACCTGAAGCTGCCCAGATTCCCTGAACTTCACTTTGATATGTATCCCGTATTGATCAAAGTCGATGTCACGCTCATCCAGCGAAACTTCCCCTGCAACAGCCATTTCTTGGAAGTTATGGCTGAAAGTTTCGTTTATCTGAGCAACAAGCCTTCTCAGCGTTGGAAGCCATTTCTCCTTCAGAGATTCGATTTCTTTCAAGCATCTGCTCAAGTCTCTTTTATCAGCCTCGAGCTTTGTGGTAATAGTTTCTATCTGACTCTGGCGATGCTCATACTCTTGGAGTATGTTCTGGTTTACAAAGAGGATCGAGTTGGCTTGAGTGAAATTGTCTTGTATAGCAGCTTCCAACTCTTCTATCGTGGTTGGCATCTCCATGAACTCCTTTTTGAGCTGTGGAGTGATGATTGCAATGGATTCTGCATCCCTCTTGGCAGCTGCTAGCTGCAGTTGCTTCTCTTCAACCTCTTTCTTACAGTACTCAACGCTGAGGGATGCCTGCTGTGCCGTCTTCTCGTACTGTTTGATGTTGATCTCTGACTCTCTGATTTTTCTTTCCAATTCAATCAAAGCCATATGCTTCTCCGCGTAACTCCACTTATTAGCAGCAGCTTCCACGAGCAGCTCCTTGAGATTGATCGCGTATGCATAGCGGTCAGCGTTAGCTTTGGAAGCCTGCTCGATCAGATTAGCGACTGAAGCATCCATGTCCTCTTCTTGCTCCAAGGACTCAAGCTTCTTCTTCCTCTGTTGGTAACGTGATTCCAACTCGCGGCGTTTTTTCTTCTCCATATGCGAGACGTTAATAATCTCCTCCCTCTCTTTATGAAGTTTAGCTGCTGCTTCTTCCAACAGTCTTTGCTCTGTTTGAAGACTCTTGCGAGTTTCTTCAATGGATGATATAGAGTCTTCTAGTTCATCCTTTCTTGATCTCAGTTTCTCAAGCTCTCCAACGTCCATCCCACATAACAGAAGACGTGATGGATGTACAGAGTCTACACTTGCAGAGGAATGTCCACCATACCTTGAGGAAGACCACCGGTAGTGATTGTCCGGTGTCCAAAAATCAGTGACACCCAGCTTAGATACTTCTTCAGCCCTCTGATCGGTAATCTCCGATCCAATGTATGAGTCATCTAGACCAAACTGAGAAGTTAATACCTCCTTAACAGCGCCAGGAGCATCAAATATCTGATCAAGCCGAGAATGAAGCCCAAGAGAACGCATATGATCAGAGATATGAAAGGGAGCCGAGTGGTTGCCGCTATCTCTCACATAGTTTAGAACAGGAACATCAAAGCGTTTTAGATTCCTAACCAACAAATCTCTGTCGTCGGGATCCTGAGTGATAAAAGACTTCCAGATGTAATAAGAAATATGACCCTCCAAATAGCACGCGTTCTCTCGATTTGGGACGTTAACCTCTAGCAAAACGGGACCATATACTTCCCTTTTAAACTCATGACGATTCTGCTGCACCCATTGATACGCTTCATAGATCCTGTCAGCTCCAGAGCGATGCAGCGCATTCAAGAGTTTGTTATTTGCGTTCTCCATCTCCTTCAGCTTATCTACACATTGCCGCAGGGTGTGTCTTTTCTGAGACAAGAGGGTCTCATTCTCCGCCTTCTGATTCTTCTTCCGGTTAATGTTGTGATGCAGCTCTGTAACCTGAGACTTCAACTCTTCAAGTTTGGCTACAGGTTGTTCATATACAGGCAGGTCTTTGAGTTCTTGCTCCGCAGCAGCCAGATCCTCGGTAGCTTTCAGAATCCTCTCTTGGCGATGCTCTTCTTGTTTCTTCAGCTCCTCAAGCTCTTTGTACGTTGCCACTACACGTGCTTCCGCCTCATTTTCTTTCTCGAGCAAATCCGAACGCTTATACCCATTAGTCTCCAGAACTTTCTTAACCTTTTTGCATTTCGACTCCATCTCTCCCCTCTCCTTCTTCTGCTTCTCAACAGGCTCCTTCACATTACTCAAACTCCTCGCAGCCTCATCCAATTTCTTCTCGGCTTCCTTCAACTTCTTCTTAGCAGCCTGGTACTCCGACTTCTTCTTATCATACTTCAGCCACGGCAGCTTCTTCTTCATCGAATCAACCTTCGTCAAAAGCAACTCCCTCTGCTTAACCCTCTCCACATCCTTCTCTTGCTCATCAACAAGAGCCTTAAGCTGAGTCAGCGTCTCCCCATTCTTCGCCACAGCTCTCTCAAGCTGCTTCAGCTCGCGGCTCTTCTCAACAAGGTCACGGTGATGCACAGGCAACTGAGGATCACCAACAGCTTTCTCAGTCTCCTCCAAAAGCTGCACAGGCGTCAGCTTAGCAAACTCACAAACCCTATCTTGCGGCAGAAACTGCGTGAGATTATTAACCTGAATGTTAAACTTCTGAATGACCTCAACAACCTCTCTCTTACTAACAGAGTTCCCATTAAACATCCACTCAGACTTGTTCCTCGTATCAATCTTCCGAAAAACCGTGAACTTCTCCTCACTAGTTTTCCCTCTGAGAGTTATCTTAACGTAGCCAGAATCCTCTCCACGCTTAACGTAAGCGCCGACGCTAGTCGCTCTGCCGAGAAGCTGAGGCTCGCCACCGAGACAAAGCGCAATGGCGCAGACGAGAGAGCTTTTGCCTGATCCGTTTGGTCCGATGACGAGGTTTAAACGGGAACCAGGCTTGCAAACGAGGTGGTTGAAAGTCATGAAGTTGTGAAGCTCGATTTCGACAATGTTCCCAGGGAGGAAATCATCTTCTCCTCTGGAGGTTTTGAGTCGCTTCGCGCGGCGTTCAGACATTGGTCAAGTCAGAGGTTCTGTGGGGTTAACCTAAAAAAGGTTCGAACTTTTAAGAGTTAGGATCGGAGAATGCAAAAAGCTAACCCTAAACCCCCAAATTGAATAATCAAAAGCTATAGAATCTGATCAATTTTAGGAAAAAGTTTTAGTTTCTAATATCAAATCGAATCACAAGAACTCATGATCAGACTCTCTTCTCTCAAGCATATACCCCTGTGAATGAAATTAAAGAGGAAAACGAACATCCAAAACTGACCTGAAAGAGTGAAACCGATAGTCCAGAATCGTACCATAAGAAGAAAAAAAACCCTAGATTCTGTGAATCGCGATTCCCAAAGCTACAGTTTGTTTCGAGAGCTGAAAGTGGCAACGACGAGAAGCGAAAACCCGGGAAAAAAATAAAAAGCACGAGACGATACTCTTTAGGTTAGGGCTTTTATCAAAACAAATCCGGTTCGATTAGTTTTTGACATTGAACCGGGTTTAATGATTTGATTATACCTGGTTATGGTTCAACCCACCCCGGTTCATGTATAAGATTCAGTTCTTGCCTTCTTTATTTACTAACTAGTGGTATTCCGGCGCTACGCGCCGGGTTCGTATGTTTCATTCTCTAATGATTTCAAAATTATTTTTTTGATCATTTTGATAGTGGTTAGTGATAGTAGTGTATCTTTGTTTTGTAATCGTTTAGGTCAAAGAAAATAGCATAAATGGATTTTTCAAATATTAATGCAATAAATATAAAATAAATAGTTGATAGTTTAACCAAAATAAATATAGTTGAACTTAAAACATAAAGTAAAATCTAAATGTAAAAAATAATAATAATATATAACATATAAAGTTTAATAATATATGTCAAAATACCTAAATTTAACAAAAACAATAGTTTAAATTAAATTTTTGGATGGAAATGCAATAGATATTTCACGTACATTTGGTATTTGAGTTTTTTTAGCTATTTTATATATTTAATTTTGATTATTTATGTATATTTTCATGTACTTTGGATAACTTCAAAATATCTTATGGATATTAAATCTGAAAATAATTAATATATTTACACAAATAAATCTAATTCGGATACATTCGGATACTCGAAATATTTTGGTTCGGATCGGGTTCGGTTCCAGTTCTCTCTAGATTCCAAATTTTTGAACTCATTTAAATAATTAATCAGTTTTGCTTTGGGTTCAGTATTACTTTCTCGGATCGGAGTCGTTCGATTTTTCGAGTTAGGATTTTTTTGCCTAGCTCTAATTGAAATGTTATTTTGACTTTATATGTAGTTTATATTGTTTTGAACACATTTTTGCAGTAGGAAATGCAGAAAAGTTTTGAATAATATATTTAAATTATAAAAGTTTTTGATATCAGTATTATATTAATTAGTCTAAAGCGTTCTGCTTCAAATTCAACGTTCAAGAATTACGTATTCATTCATATGCACAGTTATTGTATGATTGAATAAGTCTTAAATATAGAGATTATACAAATCAGATTGGCAAATAAAGATGGGAAAGTGCAAATTGAGTAATTCCACGCTCTGAAGATTTTCTTGGCTTTTATCCAATAAACCAGTGAAGTTAAAATTCTCAATCAATCTTTGAGGCTGTTTGTCCATTAATGCATTCTTTAACACCTTCCCAGTTGCAGAGATCTGTTCCTTGCCATGGAATCAAGTTGGACGGATCAATGAATTATCTTAGACTCAGTAGAGCTTCAACGTCGCTTGATCTCATCGTAGAAAAATATGATGTAAACATCACTAAGAAGAACATGTAGAAATAAGAAGAGTAAGAGGCCATGATCGAATCGAACATAAGAAGAAAGTTTGCTACTCAGGTTTAGTAATAGGCATGTATTATCCAAATTCTTGGTCACGCAAACATAACATGTAAAATGTTACGTCAAGCCAATGCTTCGTTGAGCTGTAATTAGCAAAAGAGCAGTTGAGATGTTTATTAAATCTCACTTCTTTCTTCACTCTGCCCTTTTTAATAAATTTGTGTATATTTATGAATCATATATTTGCATATTTGGTCATATATACATGTGCTTACACATGTGCCTCATTCAATAATGGTTCATAGTGGATATCAGAGAATTTAAAAAATAGAAAGTTTTGCGTCTTTTTATATGATGTCCATTCATCTTACCTTTCATCTTAGCTTCAACACGCTAACATAGTAAGCACGGATAAGAGTTGTGTATAAAAGTAAAGTAAGTTCTGATCCTACTTTCTTCATCTGAACTGAAGGAAAGCATAAGCAGCCATATCACTCATTTTCTTGGTCCTCCCATACGCACTAATCATGTAAAACTAATCCGAAAAATTATTCAGAACACATCTGGTTTACAGTCAATAATACACTTCTTGACAGGGTCAAACATAAGAAATATCGTTTGTCATGACTTTGATTCAAAAGTTAGTAGTAACTCACCTTATCCCTGAAACCAAAATCAACATTTTTAACCGTGACTACCAATCTTCCATTTGTTCCACCTTATGGTGACCGAATTTTCATCTGCTCTGGCTGAAATAGCTTCTCAATGAGTTTCTGTTCTTGGAGCTTTTTAAGTTTCTGTTATAACCCAGAAAAAGGGGAAACATAACCTCAAACTTCCATAGCCAGTTCACAGATAAAAGAGGAGAAAGAATAGTGATATAGCCCATATGCTTAAGAAATTGTGGACATTTCAATCGATAATCAGCAAAGTAAAAGAGTAGGCAAGAATAATGAAGTACATTTGTGCAGCTTGCTTATTTTTTATGCAGTAGTAGCAGGGCCAGAATTTGCACCAGCACTAAGCCTAGTGATTAAGGTACCTCATAACTCTTTCCAGAACCAAGCATTGGAAAAGCATGTTTCAGTTTGCTGATTTAAACTTCCACTGATTTACATTCATCTGCATCTCTAGCGTTGCAGGCTTTCAGCCTTCCTTCTGCACAATAAAAAGGAAAAAAAAAGAAGATAATATTTACTATCTAGTACATGAGTCTGATATTCAATAAGATAAGCAAATAAAAATTTAGATACTTGCACATACATTTTGATATAGAGTGAAGATATGAAACCAAGCTTCGAAGTCATCTAATTCATCCCAAAGTTTGTTCTGAAAATGTTCTGTAATAAGAAACAGAAATTCATGAACCAAATTCGATCTTATCAGTAAGCACAATGAAACAACATTCAATACAATTTAACCTTATTTTGATTTGAAGAGAGAAAGATGTTTGTCCTTTAATCTAATCAATTGACTTTGATCATCATTGTCAAGCAACCTCATCATCTCCAACGTTTGAGTTTTGATTTCCTTCTGAATAACCAAGGAGGAAAGAGTCCGTTAAACCATAACATATCCCAGAGTGAAGCCTTTCGAAATCAGAGTCCTTATAGAGATTTTCACCTTGGAGAGATTATCCTAGTTGTTATGAATATCTCAGACCCATCGTTCGTTTGCATCATGACTCTATCAACATGGATCTTCTGATTCATATATATAGATTCATTATAAAGATTAGAACCCTCATTTAAATATTTTTAGGATGTCAAAAAAAAAAAAAAAAAATAGGCACGAACTCTTACCTAATTTCAGTCGCCAAAGAAAGTACTCACGATTCTCCTCGTTGCTCGTAACACCGAAAAGCTGAAAGATATTTCAATGATGATCAGGGTGATGGGTTCTTCAAGATATCGAGGTGAATCAGATGAAAAGGATGATTGAAGGTTTGAAGATTGGAACTGTTATAATAGAAGCATTAAACCAAAATGGATGCAATAAAGTAAGGAAGCTGTAAAGGTTAACATGATCCATTAATTTGTAACTTTTGAGAAGAATAAAAGGCCAAGAATAAACCGTAAAGATCTGATGAACAAAAAGTCTGGAAAAAAACCAATGCAAGACATCAGAACTGGCCCAACGAAAATTAACTCAAGATGATTTTAGGAGCTGACAGGTGTCAAAAAATGCTCTATCCTTCTTGCTTACGTGGTTTAATAAGGAGAGAGCAAAGCCTCCTTTATTGTATAAGATGACTAGTTCACTCTCAAGTTTCATGCTTCACTTTACGTTAATTTTTGATAATTAAGCAATTTTTATACAGGTTGATTTAATATATTTAATTAAAAAATATATAGAAAATGTATCTAAGATAATTAAATTTTATAGTTCATCAACTTAAATTATCTTCAAATTTTAAAATTAGTTGGATTGCAAAGCACTAATAATTGATTTTAAATCATTAATTATGAGAGTTTATCTTCTTCACTAAATATTGGATACTGAGATTTGTAAATATTGGATACTGAGATTCTTCAATTTCAATCTCACTTGTTGAGTTTGAACAGTTTTTGCATTTATGAAGAAGTGAATTTTTTTATTTCACTTATATCATTACTGTTAAAGTAAATGTTTATTTAGTTTTCCATTCGTTCATCGGCGTAATCAATTTCTTTATTTTATGAAAATATATAAATTTTTTTAATGATTTAGTATCTATTTCTCAAATAATTTATTTCTCTCTCTCTTTCCCCCTCCCACAGAATCCTCTGGCACCCCCGTATATAAGTTTCAGCTCTTGCCCAATTTTTTTACTAATGACTAGTTCACTCTCCAGTTTGATACTTCACTTTACTTTTTGTTGTTTACTTATGGTACGCGATTTAAAAAGTTAGATCTCTGCTGCTTCAGTTCTAAAACTTTTAATAATTGGTGGTAAAACCAGAGACACGATGATTACACTTGATTCGAACTTTCAGACACTTAAAATCAGTAATGACTTCCCTTCCAATCTTGGAAGAACACACATCCTATAACGTCAATCTTAATGCCATGTGGTCAACATTTCTAGTCAAGACTATTAAACCTGACCATACAGATCCCAATTTCCGACCTCGACGAGTATTACCACCAAGCGGACAAGTCAGATCGACCACCTAGAAATTTAGTTCAGCCACTGGTCTTATCTCTTAGATCTCCAATGCTGTGTTTACCAAACACGACTGAGTTGCCTTTGTACTGTGGATACAAGAAGGCATCACGAAGGTGACTTTAAGAGCTGATTGTATCCAATAGTGCATGCCGGGACCTATCTTGGTTTTAAATAGCGTTTGCTACCCTCGCCATGGCGTTTGGCGACGTCTAGCGATGTCCTCATCGCCTCAAGACCCCAAGGCCATGCGAGGTACACAAAGCGCTCGCTATTGAGCGCTAAACTAGTATCACGTAAAGCATGCAAAGCGCCGCTTCAATGATTCTTCACGAACCAGCATGGTTTGTGCTAATTTAGGTTACTAAACCAACCTTGGTGTAATACAGTTGCTGTGCTTTATGATATAATCTATCGTCAAACCCTAATTTAACTAAAAAGCTGGCAGAAAATAATAGGATCTTCAACTCAGAAAAGAGGGAATCAATTAGGGTTGAATCAGAATTTTACAGTTGATAGTTTTCTGAGTTAGAAATTCTAACCATATTATGATTTGGTGTTCTGCTATTTAGATATTACTATTTTTGGTATGGTGTTTTGGCTTAAACCTTGATGTAATCAATGGAATTAGTATTGTGTTTTTACTACTTAAGGATAGAAAATTATATTTTTGCATGTGTAATACACATGGCGATCGACATAGCTCGCCATGGCGCTTGGCGAGTGTCGATCCCCTCTTCGCTTATGTTCGCAAGAGGCTATTTAAAACCCTTGGACCTATTGATAATTGGAATGATATTTGCTATAAATGATGAACAGCGGAGTAAAAACCATCCCTCAAGAATGGATATATGAGACCAATATCTAAAACCAAGAAATAAATTGTAAAAATAGATTACTGTAGGAGTTCCAGGAGTCTTATTTGAGAACAATCATCGTATTCCTATAAATTTTTATATGCAACGCTTTGACCCCATTACGCAAGCTAAAAGCACAGCAGCGTACTCGTACGTGTACATAACTCCTCAAAACGAAATCTTGATGAAAACCAGGACTTGCAAAGCCAAAATGTAGACGACAAAGGCTGACCTGAGATACATAAGCCTTGTCTGACTCTCATTTCTTGTAGCAGATGAATACGGAAGGTAGGAGTGAGCATCAACTTCATGGTCTGATCCAAACCCTCTATCTGAATTTGTTCTTTTGAATCTGTTCCTTGCAGCGTTCCCTTCAACGTTAAAGCTCTCGTATCTTCTACACAAACTGTTCAGTCTTTCTAACTCCATCTCATTCGAGTGAATCTCACCAACAATCCCCTCTGCTTGGGCCTGACAGGCATAGAAAAAGGTTTCTTTAGTCTAAAGGGGAAAAAATGTAGATTGATCTGGCGAGAGATGGACCTGTTTTGCAGCTAATTGCTCGATTAGAGTATGAAGTTGTTTATCCAGTGTCTTCTCTCTCTGAGCTGTGAATGCAAAACCTTCCCAGTCAGATCATGTCAATCAAACTTTTCAAGCTATCAATCTATCTAACAGAACCATAAACAAATCTATATTGGATTCTGCCTGAAATTAAGCTACCTAACATTGCTTTTTTTGGCTTTATATATGAAGAAAGTTGATGAAGAGAAAGTACCTGGAGAAGGCTGCTTCAGTGCTCTTTCCTGTATAGCAGCCCAACTCTTCTCTAACTCCTGAACCTTCTCTTCCATTGAACTCTAAAGGACAAAACAACTTACACCACACTCAGACACACATGAGTAGAGAATCCTATACCCATGAAAGATAAACAAAAAAAAGAAGAAACCTAACCAAATCGTTCTTTTTGCTCTCCAACTTCTCTAGCATAACAGACTTCACCGCCTCTGTATCAGCAGGCGGTACACGAGATTCGCTAGAGCTTTTGTAATACCTCTCATCTAGAGAAGCTTGTGCATCTTCTTGCTCAGCTGTCAAGCTCTTCTCAACATCTTCTAGCTCCTAAAAACCAAGCAGATCCAAGATTCATAATCTAAACAAAGATCTAATCATCTAGTTCAGCTTTACACACCTTCAACTTCCTAAGAAGTGAATCTGCTTCGTGCGTTCTCTCTTCTATCCTCGCCTCACAGATTGATATAGCATTCTCATACGCACTGTTTTCTTCTAACAGCGTCTGCTCTCTCACTTGAGCCTAATCGCAAAATCAAAAGAGGATCGATCACCACAAAGGCATATCCAATTCATTAGCAGAGATCGAGGGAAGCACCTGTTCACGAGTAGCGGAATGCGAATCGAGCTGGAGAGCGAGAGCGGCGTTGGAGGCGAGGGAGTGAGCGAGGAGGTGAGGTAGACGCTGGGAGATATCCGGCGGAGGCAATCTGAGCCGTAGATCTTGGATCGAACGGCTGAGCGTTGTCGCTTTTCGGCCGAGCTCGTCGACGTATCTCTGCTGCTCCTCCGTGACAACCAGTGGGATCTGATCCTCCTCCTCGTCGCATCCGTCTTTTCCGTTTTTACCGACGACGTCAGCAGCCCAAGCTAGAAGTCCCGCCATGTATCTTCTTCTTCTTCTTCGTCTTCGTCTTCGTCTCTTTGATCTGACATAGACACGGACCGGACTCTCAGAGCTAAACCGAAGCGGTTGGTGACTAAACCGGTCTGGTTCGATTTTGACTGTTGAACTTTCGGTTTCCCCTATCACTCTTTTCCAAGGCTTTGCGTATTTAGTTATTTACACGAAACTCATGTTTCCGCTTTCCACTGGGCCTTTAACACATTGGGCTTATAATTACGACGTCCATATCAAACTAATCGCTCTTGAGAAAACACTTGAACAGTTTTATTGGTATAGTTTAACATATTCTTAATAATTTAAATTAAAAATAAATTTCATTCCATTTAATTCCTCTGAAAGGTTACCAATTTTGCTACAAAAATATTTCTCTGCAATGATTTCATTCCATTAATTTTATTCCATAACTTCTATCATTCCATTAATTGACATTCTATTTTTTAAAGTTTAAAGATTTACTAGACATATATGTAAGCTCTTTAGATCCAATAACTATTTATTCAGACTCTTTCTGACTGTTCGTATTCTTAGAGCAAATTCAGTACTTTTGTTTTTATCACAAATTCCAACATAAACCCTAGTCCCATGTACCTAGTTCCCGAGGTACTAGAAGAGATCTTCCTTGGTCTGCCATTGAAATCCATCCTAAAATTCAAAATCGTCTCAAAATAATGGAGATCAATACTGGAGTCGAAGAGGTTCGCGAGGGTAGGCGTATGGTGAATATTCAAAAGAAACTGAGAATCATAGTGGCAGTAGACCGAAACCTAATCCAACATGAATTACACATGGACGAAGAGATAGAGATGGTCTACTTACACAGCAATGTCTTACACAGCAATGTCGCCGCCTCACGGTCGTCGCTGTCATGTGCAGTCTTGTCTGCATCCCCGTACCTGGTTGGGTCAAAGTTTTCAACCCTTCCACTGGAGTGTTTCTTAGATTCTCTTCCGGTCCAGAGACAATGATATCGCGTGATTTCTTAGATCCTCGATTTGAGATTTTCCCTAGATGTTTTTTTTTTTGACTAAAGGCTTTCAAATTTAAATAGCATAAAACGTTTACAGGATAGAGTGATAAAACCCTATAGCGAGATAAAGCTTACATGAGCACATTATGATAGTTAAAATCTCATACCTATGAAACTACTTAGGTAGAAATTAGCAAAACCAACTATGAAATAAAAGACAGTAGCTAGCGTTTGGATCCTCGGCCACGCGGACCATGTTTTCCTTTCCATTGTATTGTCTTCCATTCCAAGTCTTGGTATTTGATAGGAGGTTTTGTCTCTCTCCCACCTCTTGTCAAGCTGAGAGAGCCCATTGACTCTAACTCAGCTTCATCCACGTCACCTAGCACAGAGAAACAAGAAGGACTCTCGAATACATTAGCGTTAGGTGTTGTGGTTACAGGGTCAACAACAGAGGTTTTTTGGACCTCCTTGCTGATATTGTTTGATGGAACAGTTTCCATAATGGGTGTTGTAGTGGCAGCATGAGCAGATAGAACATCTGCTAAGATGGCTGTAGAAGTGATCAAGCTTGGCGATGCAGCAGGTGCAACTTGGCTTTCTGTAGAAACATCTGAGGAAACAAACAGTGGTTCATGATCAGTAACAAAATCCGAACCTGAGCTTGGAGCAACTTTAGAAGTGGTGGTTTCTTGGTCAGTGAGCTCTTTTTGTTGAAATGTTGAAGTATATGGGGCATCATTCTCATTTTGATGAATAATGATGTCAATATCCACAACAGGTACATCCGCACTAATAGCCACTGAATTTGACGGCAAGGTAGAATTCTCTGGAACTTTGGGATGCTGAAGGCACCTCTTCTCTTTGTGGCCTAAACACCCATACCTCTCACAAGTAGTAGGGATCCAAGTATAGTCAACCTTAACCAGAAAAATATTGCCTTGTTTATCATCAAGAGCTATAAGCTTTGGAAAGTCCTTATCCAATTCCATTTCCACCAATACTTTGGCTTCACCCATGTTGGTAGGATCTAGACGAGGTTTATGTGTTAAGATGGGCTCACCGAGACCAGAGGCAACATGACTAATACCCAATCTAGAGTAGCAGCAGTCGGGAATGTCCTTCAAAGTCACCCATACCGGAAGAGTTGAAACTTATGGAATTTTAAATGAACCCTCTGGAGTGTACGGCAACACAAAAAGCAAGCAATTGTCAATATGGCATACTCCTCTTTGAATAATCCATTGACGAGTAGGTTGATATGGGATATGAAACATATACGATGAATCATTAAGCTTCTTACAAGAAATCTTACAGCTTCTTCCCCAAAGTCTATTGACTACAGCATGAACTAGGCCACCCGGAGGTAAAGAACATTTATAAAATTTTCCAATAACATATTCATCCTTATTCTCGGGTCCTAATCTAAGGACTTTAGAAGGGATTGATACCTCAGGTGTACCATCGAATCGGTAGGTAGGTGAAGCTGCCCGATACAGATTGCGTGATTGGGGACCCAATCTTGCAGCCCATGGGAAGCGGAGAGTGCCATCAGCTTTAAGCTCCGGAGGTGGCATTTTCTCTATCGGAATCTGCAGGGAGCGAGTAGGATGCTTGCTCTTGTGTTGCTTGTTCAAGATTTCATCATTAAGAGTTGGCCAAAGAGCAGCAAGTTGATTTCCCACAAGCGCAAGGTCGTAACCTCTTAGAGTACTTGGGTCAGGAGGAGTAACGGGGGGCTTGAAGATGAGTGGTTTAGCCCATGAACCCAAAGAAGGCACAAACTGAGAAAGAGAAGCTTGGGTAGCAATCAGTGGAGGAGCAGGCACATGATGGGGTACTTGTGAATCACACTTGTAAACCAGTGGAGCTGCTTGTGCGTTGAGAACTGGCAGAGAAACATGTGTACCGCTGGCTTCAACAGATGGAGACAGAGACAAAGGAGGAGAGACAGAGGCCAGAGTAGCAGAGTTGGCCTCTTGGTGGAGCAAGGATTCAGAGCCCATAGCACCATTAGACTTTGCTGATGAAGCTCCTAAGGTCAGAAGAAGATGATCTTGAAGCTTGCCACTGTTACTCGACGGAGACGGCAAGGTGGAGCTCGGAGAGGCCATGGCAGAGAAATTGATAGGGAGAGAAAGATGAGTAGTAGACTGCAAGGATGGGGAAGCTGGGACCTACCAGCAAGGCTGCAGCCGGCGAGGTCGACGAGAACGAGCTTATCTTCCCTAGATGTTGGAGGATGGGATTCGGTAAAGACAATATCACTGAGAGATATAAGATGGTGAGGATATGTTTTAACGATGATTTGGAGATTCGTCGTAGCGAGATTCTTGATGTTAACATTGGGAGATGGAGGAGACTGAGTCCACCTCCTTATGTGTTAGGGTTTAGATGGAAGTCGACATGTGTGAATGGGTCCATCTACTGGGTAGAAGTAATTCCTCGGCACAAACTTTTAGCTTTGAATCTTCACACAGAAGAGTGGCGTGACCTTACACTACCGCTGGGAACATTAGGAACTTCATGCCAAGTAGCAAACCTTGAAAACCGGCTGGCCTTAGCCGCAACCTATTTTAGTAATCATCATTGGAATGTGAAGATATGGTGCATGCATGTACCACAAGATGAAGCATGGAGCGTGATTTATACCATACGTTTATTCCCTTCCGAGCACCGTTACGACGGCGTTTTCCCTTTATGGTTTTGGGCTAGGCCAGTGGCGGTTTCTAAGCAAGGAAATCTTTTTTTCCATGACAACTGCAAGAGGTTGTTCAAATATTACCCAGAGACAGATGTAGTTCACTGCGTTCATAGAGATATTTGTGTGATATCTCCTTTTGTTGAAGATTTGGTCCCACTTGGACGTTTGGATTCTGTTCCGGACATGATGAGGACATATGGACTTCAACATCTAGATCATGTGCCCTTCTCCTCTAGGATATCCAATTTTTTCAGACGAATGGAGTTCCCGAGTAGTTTGATCCCTACTGCTTTTGTGACTCTTGCAATAATTCAGTTTGGTTCCCTATTGTCTAGGGTCTAGGTCTTGATATTGTTTCGTATCCGGCTAGTGGTCTCGTATTGATTCACTTTGACTTCTTGTTACACTTTCAAATAACATACTCTTTCAAATAAGGGAAGAGTTTGAACTATGATACACTTTGACTTCTTGTTATTTACTGTTTTTATGAGGAATGTAATGGCATGGAGAAATGTTATGGAATGGTTTCATTATCATTGATATCTAAAAGAAAAGACTCTCTAGGTTCCTTAAATTATCTGCTAAAGTTTGATATCTATACCGTATAATTAAGTAAGTAAATAAATCTGAGGCATCTATGCTTTTACCGCTTTAATAATGGAAAATAGTGGAGATTTTAACGTGGTTCTAGCTCATGAAGAGTGATATGTGGTTAGCCTTTTTTCACCTGCGGTTCAAGAAAGAAGTGGTTTGCTTATTATATATCTTTTGTCTACTGTGGTTTTGAAACTTCTCTCACATGTTTTGGAGGCCTTGTATGTAATTTGCAATTTTTTAAAAAATTATGACTCAATTTCAGAGATAGAGAGATGAACATTATATCGGTTATGTGTTTTTATCATTTATCAATTTATATGGTTGCTAATACTTTATTTTTTTTGAGATTTAAGGATAAGTGCTTGTTTTCTTGAGAAAAAGAGAAGAGAACAAGAGTTCAGGGACCATATAAAGCTTTGTATTTTAAGTTTTGTGCGGATTCTCCACTTTACATGGCTCTGAGAAATTGTCTAAGGAAAAAGTGCAAAAGTGCAGTGAATTTTGGCAAAAGGCAATCACTTTTATCCACTTTCACTTGATATCTCGAATCCATCACAATAATATTCACATTCATTTGGCACTTAGATATTCGCTAGTTCTTAAACTTGTTAAATTTTGTGGTTAGATCGTAGAAACTCAACTACCTTCAAGTTCTTTGTTGATGATATGCCAGTATTATATGCATCCGGAGATATCTTTGATTTGCTTGCATGGTATATAAGTTTGTGCTACACAAGACTACATTTTCTGGTGGTCTGATAACTTTGTCACACTTCTGGCTTCGGTGAATGAGTGAGATCCATTTTATGTGTCTCAAGAAGAATATGTATTATGCCACTCTGGTGGCTAGATTCATATGGATTTTATAACACTCAACGTATCTTTTGAGAGAATTCATCAGCTTAACAGTGGTGACTAAATCATAAAGACCATCATTGACAAACCCAATGGATATTATCAACTACATACAGCAAAATCCTTAACAATCGGTCACTAATTATATAAACGGAACACGGAAAAGTGCGGAAGAGTGCAAAAAAAAAGGAGTAAGTTAAGAGACACCGCTTTGTATTTATATGGCTTACCCAGAGGGTTGTTAGTTTGTAATTGAGCTTTTGGTTGTATGTTATTTAGTTATTAAGTTGTACTGTTGTACTAAAAGGTGTGTGTGAGAGTCGTGACTTTAGATTGAATAGTTGTGTCTTACTGTGTGTGTGTGATAAACAGTAAACAGTAAATTACTGTGTGTGTGAACAATAATAGTCATGTCTCTTTCAGTAATAATCTTGTTATCAAAAAAATTGAGATATTGACAAACAGTAAATAGTGATATCAATATCTTCCAACAACGGTGATGGGTGTCTTTAACGTCAATAAGTAAACTGCAACATAAATTTTTATCAAGGCTTAATGCAAAATCCAGAGATAAGACATGAACAAAAACAACTAGGTGCTAATTAGGGGAATAATAACTAAGTAGCTTCTTAAATAGAGGAACAAGTACGGCCATAGCATGTTCGAGCAGTTCAAAGATGTTTGCCCGGATGCTTACTTGCACTGCCCCTCTGCTGTTCAGATTAGCACGAGCAGTTAGATCAGATGAACGTCCTATGTGCACTTGGGTCTGAATATTCCCTCCGATAGCAAGACTCCCATGCCCATCCACCACAGAAAGTCCCAGAGTAGATAAAAAAAAACTACCAAGCAAGTGAGCTTCTAAACTACCCCCATAAGCCGCATCACCTCGACAAGTCATTGCCCCACCACCACACACATCCATTCCGAACCTTTTATTAGCAACCAACTTACGTTCTGCTTTCACCCCCGCAGACACCGAATCACCCAAGAGCGTTGTAGCTAGACCAGCCGCAGCATTGTGTTTCATAAAATTGGAATCACTTCGAAGAGTGCAAGACAATTCATCCCAAGTCTTTTTTTTGCATCTCGAAACCTAGGGAGGTTGATCTATTACCCTCCTCTCCATGTACAACCAAGCTGGCCATTTCCAGCTGCACGTCTGCACCTTTCATTTTCATGAGGTTGTTCTCTGTCACTTTGCCCGAGTAAGACATATGTATCTTTTCTTTAACCAAAGTCCCTTTAGCACTTAGACCATCATAGCCAATATCATGATCCCACCCCGGAACAACCAGGACTGGATTAACACGTAGCAACGGGTTGGAGAGTTCAATAGGTGGATGGGTGCGAACAGGATGATTGTTAGTGTCATACCATATCGGTATAGGTACTGGCATGGTAGGTGGAAGAGTAATATGAGGTCGACGTCTCTCGTTTTCCTCTTCCATCTCTAGTTCCGCCTGGTGCTCAAACTCAACACGATACTGCTCCTTCTGATACTAAGCCTAGAAATTTCAGCTTCAGTCAATCGCTTAAAAGGAGGAGGAAGCTGATGTGATTCCAGAAGAGATGAGAGAAAAAGTGACAGTGGTTGAGCCGTGGATTCCACAACTAATGGTCGACTATTATAATTACGATCATATGCATTTTCTTGTGCTAGAATCTTGGATGCAAACTAGAGTAACAGCAAATGAGGCTTCCACGCTTGACCATTCGGTAACACTCTATGACCCGCCCGGTTGGTCCTGCAAGCAGGGTGGTTCTCAACTAAAGACACAGGGTTCACGAGCCGCAAATCTCGAGCTGCTTGGCGAATGTCCAGCTGAATGGCAAGACAACGTCGTGTTACAAACATGTCGTAGCTAGAGGCAGCGCCATCTGGTGGAGCGGAAGCGGCGTGAGTCAAACCCACGATGGCGTTAGACCATATCGACGGTCCAAGAACATGGGTAATGGTGCGCAAAAGAAGCATGTCGTCATCTATGCTTTGCGTTTGCGTATCCAACCTATCGAGATATAAAACAACATCCGGTGGACTTTTTTTTTGATGAAAGCCCTAATAGACTTGAGGGTTTTCACGTTCTTTGTGTTGATCAAACCATGATGGTGAGAGGCCTGGAGTGTCGATCACCCGGACTTTGATTCCCTGAACAAAACCCTCAACAAGCTGAACCCTCTTCGTCCCCATCTGGAACGCATCGGTGGTACACATCTTCTTCACTTCATGATCATCATCGAAAATAGAATTAATCGTAGCACTCTTGCCAACACCGGTTTTACCGAGCAACATAATCGTACAAGAAAAATCAAGCGGATGATCCTGATTCTGTCCCTCAAGCTGTTCCGCCATGGAAATGGCACGATTAATACTACTAATAAAGGCACCAACACCACGGCTGCTTCCCCTAGACAGCTCAGGCAATCCAAGCCTATACAAAAACTGAGCAACAACAACGTTGTTACGTGGAGTTTGCCCTAATCTGTGTGAAAGCCTCAGAAACTTGACCCTGGTCTCATCGATCTCTGCAGTGGTAGTGGTAGGGTGCTGAGACAGTACGTTGCCATTGACACGGCGTCGTGGAGTGGGTTTCAAAAGAGGAGCACCACGCCCAAGGCCTAGTACTGGGGGAGCAGGAGGTATCAATATATTGTCGTTGATGATTCTATCGTCTGCATTCTTCTTCTCTTCCATGTCTTCTGACCTGCTCGCTCACAAAACCATAACCAAAACGAAATCACCAACCAAACAAAAACACGCTTTAAGCTTTGATATAAAGTTCCAACGTCCCTAACACTTATAAAAATAGCTCAGAAACGAAACCCTAGCTCGCCAAAAACTCTGGAATACTCACTAGCCGCTTTCATTGAAAATGAACCCTAAACGCTTACACAAAAGAGAGAGAGAGAGAGAGAACAACTGCAATGGTGGAAATCTAACCTCGTTTAGAGAGAGAGAAAAGAGAGAGAGAGGCAAACTTCTGACGGCGGGAAGGAAGATTGTTTAGGACTTTGACTGCCAACACTTTTAAACTTATAATGACTTTACAAAAAAAATATTGACGTGAAAAAGTAAAAGTCACAAATTAGCGTGAAGGGAAGATGGAAGTTGAGGCTTTTAAACTGCATGTCTATATTGCTTAAGAAAGAATGGAAAGAATATAGAGTTAGTATATGCATTCCCATAAGCTTTTGCAGCAATATATTCCCCTTCTCAAGTCACTTTTGCAGCAATATATATTCTCCTTCTCAATTGGCATTGGAAGTGGCTGAAGCATCGCATATGCATTCCCATAAGCTATTTAGTATATAGTATATAATAATATACATATATATATATATACGAGTGGGCCATCCGCATAAACACAAATGATGAATCTTGCTCTTATCTTTTAGAATAAAGAGCTGTACTTGCTCACCTTTCCAAGGTATATGCTAATTAACGAAAGACAAGTGACATCAAAAAGAAGAAGTGACATTGCAACTAAGGATGCCCTTTTGCCATCTGGAATGGGCCGTATAGCTAAGCTTATCTGAGGTTCTTCCATGATTAAGCTGCTCAAGTCTTTATGTACCTACCATTCGATAAACATTCCGATGAATAGATTTCGCTTTTGCTCGTAAATGTTATTAGCAACGATCTAATTATATTTAATATCTAGGCTTATAGGTTCCTAAGACAAGTTATCCAACAAAACAAATAATCCAACAAGATGTAAAGATATACGAAAAGCACATGCTAGTGATCAATGTATCCAAAAACCACCCAGATTGATTGTGACTTTGCAAGTGAGAGATAGTTTGACCTCCACCCCCGCCATCAACAGATTTCAGCTTTTATTGGGCCTACTATTAAAGATGAAGCTCGTTAAAGCCCATTAAGAAAACAAAGAATCAGAGACGGGCCCATATTAAGTACTCTCACTCCTTGGCAACATAATCAAACATGTTTTCATAGTTGATTTAGGGTAAATGTTTCCTAGTCCTAATAGACTTCCTCGGATGAAAGTCTTTATAAAAGGATTAGAGAGGGGCCAAACTTCCTTTATCATCATCACAATTCTAGCCATCGAACATGAGTTGTGAAACGATAATAATCAAAGGAGTGAACTGCTCAAAAACGAGATGGTTATATCGAGGAATAGGCACGTTAGTATGCGTGGGTTGGTTAACTAGGTTAATTGTCGCACTCCTGGCTACTTCTTCGTGGTCCAGTACTTTGAAAGACGAATCAAGTGCCTTAGGGATATGCTCAGTACCACCGTTCTCTTATATTGCGTTTAAGGTGGTGAGCTCGTTTTATGTTCCTGTTCCAACACCTAGACCTAAACCAACTCATCACAACTCGGGAGCTACAAGACATTATTTTCCTTACGCCGTCGGGTTTATGATGATCATGATGTGCTCCACATGCTCCTACTTTCGCATGATAGAGTTTTGTATCTGCAATTTTATGATTTTCGCTGGATATTTGGCCGTCTTTCAACTCTCTACGCCTTTAAAATCTGTCTATATACAACATGTTGTCCACGCGTATTTGATGTTGTGTTTGGTTGGGTATTTAAGTTACCAGTTACCTGTTTGGACTGCTTATGGCCTAGCTGCCTTGCTGCTTCTCAATACCTTTCTCTTGAAAGGAATGTTCCCCGAGGAGGAGGAGGAGGAGAATGACAAGTCTCCGGTCTGATCTCAACGTTAATATTAGGGATTTTTCACGTCTTTTGTTTCTTTTTATAATATAGCTCCTTAATATCTCATTTTGTATATTATCAAGTAATTTTCTTGCATTTTGAAACCAAATTTTGAGTTGCAACCCTTTGACAATGGTTACATGATCAAATTGTATCTTATTTCTCTGGACCTTACATCTATCCTTACATCTATGAGGTTGAGAAGTGAACTCATATATATATCAAAGATCATTTAATTGGTCCAAATCACTTATTGAGATTGAAAGTTTGAAACGCATACTCATATATAGGCAATCCCCAGCTTGTAGTTGTTATTCACCGTTGAAATAAAAGGCAATAATTCACATATAGAAGACGATCGATCATTATTTTACGTATACGTAAATTTTCAGAAACCAATTCCAGCTCATTGATATATATGTCCGTCGAAAAGAATTACAGAAATTATCAAGTTACTTTCTCTTGGGTAAGGAGAGCTGGTGGTACTTATGTGTTTTCTTTTCGTATGCACGTATATATAAATACATTGTTTTTGCTCCCAAAAATATACATGTAGAATATAATTACCACCTTTTTGTTTCTTGTTTACAACTTTAAAATTATATCACCAATTATTTATCATCCATCATCTTCAAGTGAAAGAAGAAATAGCCATCATCTCCAGTTATCTTTTTTTTTTTTTTTGGTTTATACAAACTACAATAGATATAACTCATAGACGTAATCTTCAAATTCACTATTCATCAAAAGATAACACAAACTTTAGTACGTAGTTAAACCGTTAAAAAATAATTTATCAACGGTGCTAGCTCAGTGAAAAATACATAAGAAATCCGCTTTATTCTCAGCCTAGAAATATATGGGCTGAAACTTATTAAGTTCGATCACAAACAACTCATGACGGATGATGAGTCCTTGGATCATTTGTAATACAAGAGAAGTCTTGATCCAAGTCATGATCCAAGGAAGAAGAACAGTATCTACCACGGAAACTTGTGCTTCCCCCTTCAAGCTTCTTCATAGATGTGATAACTTGTTGAAGTTCCAAGTTTTCCTCTTTAAGACTCAAGTTCTCTTGAAGAACAAGATCATTGCTATCCGAGGCTTGGTTAAGCTTTTCTAAAATCTGGTGGTTCTCGCTTCGAAGCCAAGCAACCTGCGAGAGAAGCTCATCTAAGTGTCTTTGCTTTCTCATTCTTGACCTTCTTGCTGATTCTCTGTTAGATACCATACGTCTTTGCTTTCTCTCGCTGATGACGAATGTCTCTTCAGTTGCTTCATCGGACGTGGTAGAGTTGTTGTTGCTTGCTGGAGATTGTAGATTATTGAGTTCTTGAATTTGAGGGTATGAGAGAAGATTGAGATTGTTATTGGTTGAAGGGTTTAAGTTGTTGTAATAGGGGTTTAAGTGGAAGTAGTCTTGTTGTTGCATGTTGTTTATACTTGAACTATCATAATTTGGATGCATGGTCAATTTCTCTCTAGTTAGATCTCAAAGAGGGTGAGGTTATGGTAGAGATTGGCTGAGAAGGGGTGTTTATACAGATAGAAAGGCATTAGAAGTGGACCACACTTTCTGTAAATTGGTGGCTTTCGTGACACTTTCATAAGGATTTTGCTTTTGAAAATATATGTTAGATTATGTCTTCTACATGACCATTGGCATGTTTTCTTTCTTTAAGTTATTGCGAAGAATATTTGTTCAGCTTTTTTAATGGCTGCCATATAAATCTACAAGTGTAGTGGACACCAAAGAGGATTTTTTTTCTTGTAAAAATTATTAGTTATGACATCGATAAACAGGTTGAAGTAGTATTATAATTTTTAAGTTGATCCCGATTACAGGTATATTGTTTATTCATCGACCGGTTAATGCATGAGAATGAAAGTACTATGGAAAGCCCATGCCTTATGGTCTATCATAACCTGATAATCAGTGCATGCATACACAAAACTTATATATATATTATATGGGTGTGTATCACTGTGTGTGTGATGACACATGGATGTGGTGCATCGATCATGAAATGGTTAGCTTAGTAACCAAGAGGTAAGTTGTTGAATATGTACACATGTGAGTATAGGAGAGGGTGCCAGCGCATCAAACATGTGCACATACATGATGCATGGTCATGATGTTCAAGAAAGATTGATCTGACAAAGATTTATATATCATCCCCATGCATTATCATGATAATGACACATGAAGACTAGTACCATTGTGGATAAAATCAAGTTTGGATCAGTGTTGTGTTCTTACATCACAGAAAAAGTTTGTAGTTTCTAGCTGTGTGGTTTCAAAATTATTTAAACTTAGAAACAATGCTTTTGTTTTTGACCAAAAAAAATAGAAACAATGCTTTTGTTAGCCAACATATAAAGTGGTAAGAGCATGATTATTGGAAGATTCTTAAGATGGGGTTCTTAGCGAAATATAATAACCCGTCTCTTAACTTTTAACTAAAAAAGCTAAGAACCGACATAAACTTTACAAATTGACTTATTTGGCATCATTAGAGCATGATTATTTTAGCTTTTTTAGTTAAAAGTTAAGAGACGGGTTCTTATATTCCGCTAAGAATCTCACCTTAAAAACCCCGCAATTATCATGCTCTAATGATGCCAAATAAGTCAATTTGTAAAGTTTATATATATTCTTTATTTTACAAATCACTAATTTCTCCGCGTCTTGTTTTCTTTCTAAAAATATAAGAGATTATCTTCTCCTATAAGAAGGATGAATTGCTATATGGTTTTCTCCTGTAGACTTTTAGAGGTCCTAGATTTAAAAAAAAAAAAACAATGTGGTGTTAACTACGTATCACACAAAAAAATAAATCTTAAAGTAAGGAGTTAAATGGTTAGCTGAACTTATAAGTTATAACTACTAAATTAGAATTTTCCTTTCAGTAATTGGAGAATTCCGGACAAAATCATGTACTAATATATTCTTCAAATTTTGTAGAATAATTAAGTATTCTTAATATTTTAAAATTTTAAAGCGGAAATCATGAATAAATAGAATGACTCGTTTCTGGTCTTTCAGTTTAATTTGAGGTAATTACTTAATCACCGTAATTGTTTGTTCTTCTCAAACGTTACGTATTAAATCTCATCAAATCAAGTTATATAAAGAAGATCATGTCAATATACAAGAACATAATTATTACTCCAACTCTTCTCATATTATATGGGCATATATGGTCAAACACCACTATCAACAAAAACCAAACCGAATAAACTCCTTAGTTGCACTAGGAAAGCAAGATGTGTTAGGCAAGTTTGGCTTGTCGTTTTATGATGTTGATTACAAAGGATATAGTACATTTGAGGAGCTGATGACTCAACAACCACTTAAAACCACACACACTTACAAAAAGATTACAGTTTATGACCAATATTTTTGCTTCACTTAGCTCACTAACTAATGTTAATTAGATGAGTGTTATCCCTTAGCTGGTCAAAATAAGAAGATCGTGGTTGTAGGTTTGACTTTATAATATAACGTCATCAAAATTTAGGGAATCGCTTGGGTTTGTCCTATAGTTTCCTTAAGATATTCTTTATAGTTAACTATAGTCGGTGTCCGCGCTACGCGCGGAAAACATGTTCAAATTAAGACATTTTTATTTTTGATTGGTAGCCGCATATTGATTTATTTTAAATTTTCATAAAATTTTATTGTCTTTATGTGTTGAATAAATTTTTTTTTGTGGACAATTTTAAAATTAAAAGAAACGTTAGTCAGTTCACACAGTTTAAAACAAAATAGTTTGAGAGTAGAAATAAGTAATTGTCCAAAGGGAATAGTGTTTGGTAGATAACGGAAAAGAATAAAAATAAGTTAAGGTGTAGACGATGTCTGGGAAGTATACTGTGAATGGTCTTGTAGAGCTGGCACTTTCTATTGGGGGCGGACCTATTGTTAAAAAGAATTTTGTTAGTACAACTTCATTATTGAGTTTGGAGATTTTTGGTCGGCAGACTTACTTGTTGCTTGCATCTTATGGTATAGAAAGTTGTTCGTGATTCCGGGGAGCCTGATCTGGGTGAGCATCTGATCGTGATTCTGGGGGAGGGAGAGAAAGGAGTTTAGTATTTTTGGATAATGTTGTGTATTGTGTTGCAAATAATAATGGATTACCTGGTAAGTGAGGTAGACCGTTGTATATTTCTTTGTAGACTATGTTTTTAACCCTTCCGATCTTTTGATCCTTTCTTTACAAATATTTGTACGGTCACGGGGCAAACTCTAGAAATAAACAACAACATGGAAAAATTATTTTCCTTTTTCAAATTTATTTTTATAGAAATTATAGTTCCATATATGTTTATATATTTTATGTATTTAT
>NC_027750.1:3783032-3802704 GCF_000695525.1 Brassica oleracea var. oleracea | reverse complement strand
TAAAAATGCCAACGACCCTTAGCCACCTCCACGCAGCATCTCATCCTTCTCTTTCAGAACCGATGATTTCATGGAAAATGCTCCGAAGATAAAGTGTGTAGAGAATATGATTAGATCATCACAAAGACTTGTCTTTGAACGTAGATGAAAATCAAAATATATACTGAAGAACTTACTAAGAGAGACGAAGAAGAAGAAGAAGGCTTCATGCTCTTCTCCTTGGTTCTCCTTGGAATCATAAGATCTGTACTTGGATTTGAAGAAATCCATGGAAAAGATGGTTGAGCACGAGATTCATAGCGAGTGGAGAAGAGACGTCGCCGTTGATGAATCGGTGGAGAAGCAAGCCGGAGCGAATCTGTGCCTTCGTGGTGATTGTCATTACCTTGAACATGGAGATGAACGGTGAAGATAAAGCTCTTGACAGATTTTAACTAGTCCATGCCGATTGCCTGCAAGAGAGAGGAGGTGATCTCCGGCGACAGAGTTTCCTGTTCTGAGGTAGATATCGATTAGGGTTACGGGGGAGTGACTTTAGGCTTTTTAGGCTTGAGTGAGTTAGTGATTTTGGCCAGCCCGAGAATGAAAATGGCAAAACTCTGTTTCCAATTCATTGGTTTAAAGCCCAGAACGGTAGTGACATGGCATATTGATTGGCCCACAATATTTTTGTCCATATGGCAGGGCTTAAGAACTAGTGATTTAGTCCCTTTTATATAGTAGGATAAGTAAACAATGGACGCAATAGATAATCTTTACGAAAACTATTTAATAATTGGAGAGTTGAACAAATCATTGGTCCCTTTTTCTCTCTTGTCACTATTTGAACTTTTTAGAACGTATCTTTCTTTAAATAACTAAAAACGTAGACATGCATGGATGTGTTATAATCCATTTGTAAGAAGGCTATGTTAACTAAAATATATGCATATCGATATTGGTCCAGAGGAAGAACTTTTGGGTGTTCGCACAAAGTAAAATAACACAGTAATAGAACATGCTTTTTTCTTTTTAAAAAGTTAATGTCAGGTTCTACTGTTTAAGTGTGACGTACATTATCACCTGAGGTAATTAAACTACATATTCAAAAGACAATTAGTTTTTGCTGAACAGATGCATTGCAGTTCCTTGATTTTGGATCAACTTTTCATTGAGATTAATAAGCTGTGATGTTATAGATTTTCATCTCAAACCGACTGATAATTAATTGGAAAACAGTTTCTGTGAAATTTATAAAACAGTAACTTTTGTCGACTGACATAAACCCTCAAATTGCATAATTTGAAAGAAGACAAAAATTACTACGGAATGAAAGATAGTGTGACTGTGTTGGTCAAACAAAAGGGCAAATAAACACCATCAAGTCATATCATTACAAAGTCTATTTCTTCTTTACTTCAGTCTCATGTCCTTTTGCACGGTTTGTTCTCCTTTCACAGCCACAATTTTCCTCTATTTTTATCTTGTTCACTTTTTGCCAATTTGCTTTTTTTTTTTCTTAGTGTTTCCTTTATAATTCCGCGTCCTTTATTTGTATGATTTTTTAGTTATATATCCAATTTATAGTTTAATATTTTCGTTCGTACCTTTAAATCATTCTATCCAATTTGCCAAATGGAGAATAATACTCACAAGTATGTTTTAAGAAATATCTTTATATATAAAGTACAGTTTTTTTCACTTCTGGATGCGTCACCTCAGCAGACAGGTCAGAAATTCGAGGGATGAGTAGCTGCCACGTGTCATGTTTTTCAAAGTGCAGAGTTTCATCTAATTTCGCATGGCTTATTTCTCTTTCTCACCGCCTTCTGGTTTCACCTCCTTGCGGCTGCATAACGTTTCTCCAATATATTTAATGCATTTGAGTCTTTACAACACCCTTCCCGAACCTTCTTGCCTATTTGAAAGCTCTCCATAGCTTGCAAATACCGGATCTACTTCTTCATGCTCTGAAAATAGGTTTCTCTTTTGCTTTTCCAGAAGATTGATGAGTATATCTTCTATGCCGTCTTGAACGTCGCTACATCACAACCATCGCCACTACAGTTCTCCGATGTTTTCATAACCCATTCAAAAATCAAAATCCAAAAACAAAACGACCCCAAAGAGCCAAGACCTTGAAGATCTGAAGGAGGGTAACACGGTCATAAAAACAGTGTCGTGGTTCAAGTGGTGAAGAAGTTCGCCGGTGGCTCGAAAGGCGAAATCGACGGTGGTGCCAGTGGATAACACGAAGAAGCTTAAACCGCCGGCGATGGATCATGTGAGACCGGAGGTGAGGCTGACGATATGCAAAGCTCGATCGGAGAAGAAGAAGATACAAGTGATTCTAGCGAAATAGATCAACAAAGGAGCGAAGGAGAGACGTATGGATTGAACTCCGGCAGCATGGTGGTGGCGGCATCGTCGGAGATGGGAGGCGGAGGAGGAGCGACGTCGTTGGGATCAAGCTTAGGGCAAGGAGCGTAGTCAGAGGAGTGAGGAGCTTTGGGCTCCGACGCGGCGGGAGTAGAGATCCGGCTGCCATCAGGATTTTCTTGCCCACTCATGCTTTGATTCTTCTTCTTCTTCTTTCAATACGATCTTCCTATAGTAATTAATTGTGGCTTGACACAATTTTTTTTTATTTTCTTTTGGTTAAGTAAAGAGAAACACAATTCGAAGCTCGCAGACTACAAATGAATTAAAAATGTCAGTCAGTGTTACGTTGGCATTATTAATCGTTTTGTAGTATGTTATTTTATGTAGTGTCTTCCTCACAACCGGTTTGTAGATGTATCGTGATGTCACTATATAAAAATAAATATCAATTTCCTTATATTTTTAAGTATTTATAAAAAAAAAACTGGCTGAATTATGATGAGTTACTTTTTAGTTTTAATAAAAACATTTTCCGTTTTCTTTTGGGCAAATAGTCATTAGACTTTTCAACTCTCAGTACGTGGGTTGTGTTTGATATTTAAAATGACTTTAAAAAGGCCACTCTTTCTCCTCTTGAGAGAGAGGATTCTCTCTTCCTTTCCTTCTTCGCACTTACAGATCTTTCAGGAGGAGGAAGATGATATCGGTTTTGTTTTTTTTATCTGTAAAATAGTTTCTTCGCAAGGCGACTGTCAGTATTTCCGTTTAGCGGATTAAACTTTCGCGATGGCGACTTTTGGAGTGCTTCTTCAATCAATCTCCGAATAGAGTTTCATTCTAATCTTCTTTGGATTGATGATGAAGACAATAAACTCCGATCAGTTTTCATCGGTAGTAGGGAATCATGTTGCTTTCCTTCAGATTTGTATTATATCCCGGAGACAATTGAAAGGACATCGTTTGGTTCTCCGTTCACCTAATCAATTCATAGGAGAATCAGTCTTTCTTCGTTGGTGTAGCCAGATTGGCTTTGAAGAAAGCACCTCTGACCGGGAGATGAACGGGTTTTAAGGATCTCTGTTGTCATTTATGGAGTGGATCAAGAAGAATCGGCGTCTATGGCGATCCGATAAATGGTCTTT
Organism: Brassica oleracea var. oleracea; assembly: GCF_000695525.1. NCBI lineage: Eukaryota > Viridiplantae > Streptophyta > Magnoliopsida > Brassicales > Brassicaceae > Brassica > Brassica oleracea. The sequence continues at coordinate 3,799,201 of NC_027750.1, read as the reverse complement.
TTCCAATCTGACAAAATTTCCTCCGCTTAAATTCTGGCGAATCAAATTGTTTCCAGTCAAGTAGTCTCAGTGAAGATGGAAGGCAACCTCAAGTGAAGATCAACGAGCCCAAATGATGCATATCATATTAAGCAAAGTTCACTGGTGAAGCAGATCCCTTTTTCGCTCGGCGGCGTGTTTCAGGCGCGTGAATCACGTTCAACTGCATGCAGAAGCTTTGACACGTGTATTGCTTCTTTCTTTTGTCTGACGTGTGGGCTGCAGAGTCACCCGTTGGATGAAAGCAAATTATGTTATATTTGGGCTTTCTTGGGCTTAATTGTATATTCGGGTATGTAATGGGGATGGATTGTTTGATTGTAAGCTTGTAATTGCCCAGTTGAGCTTATAAGTGAAATGCAAAAGTCGACAAAAAATGACTTTAAAAAAAGAACAATGATAATGTGTGCAAGACTAAGATGATAACACATTTTATAACTAACTCATCATCCTTCTATCAAAAAAAAACTAACTCTATCATCCATTCACTTTTAATCACAATAAAAAAAACACAAATTTAGTTATGACAAGAAGGAATAATAAAGAAAAATATTATTGCAGTTAACACTGTAAATTTTTTTTTAGGTACAATTAACACTGTAAGTTATTACGTTAATCAGCATGCACTTTTAAATGTGTTACTGAGCAAAAAAAAAAAGAACAGAACACAGTGTCTCAATTAAAAAAGTTATTTTTTTGGTTTCGTTGTCTTCGTTCAGTTTGGTGTTTGGAACTTTTTCTTTGGATTGTAAACAGATTATACATATACTACACTAAATTGTTGTTGGGATTTCCTCCAAGAGACTTTTATGTACATATTGGCATAGGAAGTGATGTTTTATGGGTTAGTCGTGCTTCTTGCAAAGGCTGTCCTCAAACCAATGAAAATACAAGTAAAGCTTCTCATGTCTTTTTCATTTCTGATTTTTTTTTTATTTGAGATTAATGTGTTGCTCTGTTTGCACATTCAATTGGATTACTTTGATGCAGGGAGCTCAGTAACTACGACACCGATCTCATGTGTCTGGCCAAAAATGCAGTTGGGATGTTCAGTACTCTGGTTCAGGCTTTCAGAACAACCTAGGTGCTTACATGTTTTAGTATGAGGATAGAAGTGCCACATGGTTCTACGTCCCAGTTGTTTTACAGTTTGACATATATTTGATTTGATTGTGTCTTTAATAAATACTTTAATTTGATTTTTTCTTCAAGATTAAATTTTTTTTTTGGTTAACAATTAATCTTTTGTGATTTGTAGTGTGAATAGTACCTATTTTTATGAAAATCAGAAGACAAGTTATTTATCATGCAATTTATTTAATTGCACAGATTTTAAGGTCCATGTGTTTTGAAATTCTATATAAAACGAGTTGACATATATAATGTTCAGTACAAAACATATAATTTCCTTTTAAAATTAAAAAGAAATATCAGTTCAAATAATTAGTGAATCCACTTGCGCCCGCCCCTAGTATAAAATATAGATGCCCAACTTCTTATTGATCTCTGATTCAGTTGCCGTAAACTGGTCCATGTTTTATCTTTATATAACTACAAGAAAACTACACAAACAAACAAAAAAAAACTCACATTTACTTAATAATTTATAGTTTAATCACAGATACGTCCTCCACTTTTCTTCTAGTTAAATTTTAATAGAATGATATGGATAAAGGCCAAAATAATGTGCTGCTGTCCTTGTAATTAACTTTTATTAAGGGCTTGCATCCACTATCACTGCCAGTTTGTATCAATATCGTGTGTCATAATCATAAAAGATATATGATTGAGCTATTATTTTTATTTTTACTATGACCAGCAAAAAGTCTTTGATTAAAAAAAATCAAATACCTAACACAATCACAAAAGTTTGGTATCCGATTGTCATCAAGTGCATGCATGCATACATGCAGATCACATGCACATTTAACATGCATGCACAATGCATATATGTGTCAATATTCTCATATTGGTGATGATGACATGAATCATTTTTAAAATATACGAGATGTCACATTGTGGTTAACTAATCAATATAATTTCTAATCAAAATTGTATACTTCACTATATTGAAGTTTGTGTGTTGACCATCACATGTTTTAATTATAACGAGTTATCGGCAAATAGTGTTGACTGTTGAGCAATTGGGTATCCAAATCATAGAAAAAGGATTTTCCATGATCACAGAAAGAACTGAAAAAAATTGACACTATTTTTTTTTTTGGGGATCAAACCGACACTGAATGTTTCAAGTTTGGCTCTTTAGATATGTATAGTCGCTATAGAGAAAGGAAGAGGGCCACTCCCGCGTGAAATTGACTTTTTAAGTTTCAACTTGTTAAGTATTTTGTTTTCCTTTTTACAATCTTTATTCGTAACGGGCTTCTGTTTGCAATTTACCAATAGTTTTGCTGCAAGACTGAAAAAGTGCTGAGTGACTGTCTCGGATTTGATACTTGGCAGTGTTTTTAAAACCGGACCGACCCGATGGTTGGACCGGATTCGACCGTGAACCAGTTATATAACCGGGTTGGTCTAGTAATTGGTTCGACCATGAACCGGCCACATAGCCGGATTATATTTCAAAGTTATTAAACCAATAAAAACCACTAAAACTATCGAAAATCTATAAACCATCCATATAAACAAGAAACTAATTTATCTTTATAATATTTTATGTTCAAAATTAATTTATATTTTAACTATGCATCATGTTTACTAATATTACTTTTATATTTACATACTAAAAAAATATTAAACCATATTATTGAACCAGGTTTGATCCGATCGAACCATAAAAAACCGTGACCCAAAATATTTCCGGTTCAGCTTCCGGTCCAGTTTTAAAAACATTGATACTTGGGAAAATAATACGAAACTACTAAAGAGAACCAATACAAGAGATATAATAAGTTCACTGTTTGTGCTTGTTGGATCAAAACGTAGAACATGATGAATAATATTTGAAAATAAATAAAAAAGGGCAGTAAATCTTTAAGCAAAACATTAAATCTAATATTCTTGTGTAAAACAATTAGCCCCCCTTATGACGTTGAAGCAATATCCTCTTCTGTCTTCTGGCGTTTCAGCTCAGGCTCATCATCCTCAGAGACATCTTCTTGCTTCTCTTCTTTTCCTCCTTCTGCTTCTTCTTGTGCTCCTGCTTCCTTGTGGCCATTGAGATGATCGTTAACTGCTTCATGACCAATAAGCGAGACGTGTTTGCTTGTGATCTGACGACCAGCCCTTATCTTTGGACCCCAATGCTTCTCCGGGTTCGGCAGAAACCTTGCTTCTTTCTTCACCTGTGCTTTGCTAAGTGAACCAACGTGCCGCGAAAAGTCAACCTGTCAAAAAAAAAAGTGTTTAAAGGACTCAAAAAAGCTTGAAACTTTATTCAAGAGAATGAATGAAGCATTAGGAACAACAGAGGGACCTGAAGAGATGGTTCTTTAGATAGAATCACACTTCCTGGATGTTCAGGTGATTGCGCTTTCACAGGATGATTCTTCACCCAGCACCGCATGATGTCCCAGATAACCTCCATAGGAGCATCGGTTTTAATCCCGAGAGGGGTCACATGAGACCCCGAGACACGGTACTTTGCATTCATCACCGCTGATCTAAACATCGCAACTGACGGTGAAGTGCACTTTAACGTTCCAGAGAGACTATGAAGGCTCAAAAAGAGCGGAACGTCTAGCAGTTCCTGTAGACAAAGACAAACAAACAGAGATTTAGAGAGAAACTGACACAAACCAAACAAAAAAAACTGAGACTTTGAAGTTTTTTGCTTTGCCTCTGAGATGGTGGTAAGAACAGAGCATATTTTATCATAAGCTGGATATCTATCTTTCATGGATTTAACACCGTTTAGTATCGAAGCCACCCATTCCTGATCATGCATCGGTGCGGACCATATCGGCCCACCCATGTTATACTTCTTCCCACAGTGAGTGCAGTCCTGTGGAACTACAGGACCAACTCCTGATTGATACCTCACACTGTTATTCTGCAAAAAAAAAAAAGGATTTCTAATTTAAAAAGGCGGGTTTTTCAGAAACTAACTATGCAAAGAGATATACAAGAAACCTTAGGGAGGGATCTTCCAACGGATTGGAGATGAAAGGAATCGCAACCAATGCATTGATAGAAGTATGAGAGCTTTAGTGGAGTGTTCTTCATTGCACTCGCCGAACTGCATTTTCATAAAGGTTCAGTCTTTACTTGGCCTCTAGCTGAGGGAAGTGTTTGGGAGAGAAACAAAAAGAAACGAAACTTACGTGTAGACTCGGACAAAGACACGGACGTAGAAGTCCATTTGGACCGATAGAACAGGGACTATGTACCGCTTGTAGCGGTTTGCATGGCTCTGCAACATCAAAGTATAAACATTACATCCAGAAACAGCTTTTAGAGAAGAAATAGCAATGTTCTAAAAAATCAGTCTAGGCGTCCGCTAGGCATCTGCTTGTCAGCAAATCATTCAAAAAATCGTCCTAAGCAAAACGCCTAACTACCACCTAGCGATTTCTTGAACATTGAGAAATAGTAATGGATCATCTTTACAAAAATCACAGCCTGGAAGATTTGGCGTGAGTGAATCAATTACCTCGATGCTGGCGAGGAGGATCCGCAGAGCCATCTCGTGACAATACTTTCCTTTAAGTGGATAGGAACCATATCTAACAATAGACAGGTTTAAGAGATTCAGACAAAAACAAAATATAATTTTGTCTTTAGTGTAATGTAATGTAAATGGTGAAAATGAAATCTCACTTGGAATAGCAAACCTCTCCATTAGCGCCACACAACACTGCCATGTCAGTTGCTGTACACATCAGCAACCCACCATCTGCAACTGACTGAACAGCTGAATCAAGGAAGATAGAGGGCGCACCGTATGGATCAAGATCAACCTAAGACATCAATTACAAATTAGTCAACTGAAAAAAAATAATTAAAATTTGTTTGACTCAAATGAGCATAGAAAATTGGATGCCATACCACATCAAACTCTTTTGGGTTGGTGAGCATATGGACACGCGCATCAGTGAGATGTGACTCCACTTTTGAAGTAGACATCAAGCCGTTGAACTTTAAGTTTCTCTGGCAAGCTTCAACCGATGCTTTAAGAGGAAAAAAAAAGGTAATCACTAAGAAAAGTCCCTCTTCACAAGCACAAATGTTGGGGAAAACAAGTACCTGGATCATTATCCAAAGCCACAACTTGACCAATCCCTTCAACTTCACGAGCATATCTCAAAGCCCTTAACCCAGAAGCTGACAGTGCCTACAAATAAATAAGAACAAAAGAAAAAAGTGAACTAACAGAAAAGCAAAGAAGGCAACGAACTATAGTTACTATAGGTATACCTCAAGCACTCTTGGTGGTTTGAGTTCTCTTCGTGCAGGTTCATAAGTGGTCTTGGCAGCTTCCTTTGGTCCATCCTGAGATGTCTCTCCGTTGGTTTTACCATTATCCTCCCCGTTTTCAGTAAGAGTCTCTTCCTTGGAAACTTCAGAAGAGACATCCTTCTCAGGCGCTTTACCAGATGATCTAGCTCTTTTAGACAACATCGCCTCATGCTCTTGCTTGCGTTTTGATATATATGCCCTCATGACAGCAATGGACATGTCCCTATTGTTCACCTAACCAACAAAACATAAAGCAATTAGTCAGTTTCTCACAAAGGCACTTAAAAACACTAAATTTGAAAATCTCAAACTAAGAAAAATGCACCAAAACTAATACTTGATGAGTCCAAAGATTACCCTTTATGTAATTAAATAAGTTATTAGCGAAAAAGGAAGAGCCTTTGCATCAAATCAAATCCAATGGAAACAAAAGTAAAAAAATTAAAAAACCTGAGCTTTGTTGAAGAAGACTTTGTTCTTCTTGTGCATGAGAATCTCAGCTTCACCTTCCTTGACAACGGTATAATCATTTAGATCAATCTCCATTGCTGATCTCAGATTCTCCTCTTCAGGAGCACAAACTGAATTTTAACAATACGAATCGGTAAATCACAAAGCCTGAAGCTTTGAATATGAGAACAAAGATGTTGACAACAGTTATGGACTTGTTTTGAATGATGATTGATAGAAACCTTAAAGCTTCTCCTTTGGTTGCAGTTTCAGAGAGAAGGAGGCCCGTACGGGTTGAGTTCCAAAACCCTACAAAATTACACAATTTTCCTTTTTTTCTTTTGGGATGAAATTGGTTAACTTCAAACAAACGGGGTCAAAACAGAAATAATTAAAAGAATGGGACGCAAAACAAATAAAAAAGATGGCCTATACAGGGATCGAACCTGTGACCTTCGCGTTATTAGCACGACGCTCTAACCAGCTGAGCTAATAGGCCGTTTGTGATACATGGCAACTCTAGTAGTTAAATATCTATGGTACGATAAAACGAAAAGATATATAAAACACACTAAAAAGATATGGCCTATACAGGGATCGAACCTGTGACCTTCGCGTTATTAGCACGACGCTCTAACCAGCTGAGCTAATAGGCCAACGTGGTGAACTGAACATAAAACATATATTAATCCAAAAAGCCCTTCTTGTCCTTTCTTTCTGTAACCACCAATACATGTATTTTCGGATCAGTGACTTCATTTCTCATATGGAAAAAAAAAACTCAAAACATATTCTTAATTAATTGCGTATATAGTGACTTTCTATATACCACATATTTGGTGAAATGAAATTAACAATAACAAACGTGTGAAATAAAAGAGTAGGAGGCAAAAGAACGTTGACAACTAGACAAGTCACTGTCGAAAAGGAGGCTTTGGCTCATAGAACACGCCTCCGACAAAAGTCTAATTCAATCGTAACTCGACACGTGTTCATCAGACCACATCAACCATCTTCTTGTATTACACTGTTAAGATTCTTTGCTCCAAAAGTTCTTTAAACATTTCAGTGGCATTTACAAAAGATTTGTGATAAATGTGCTTTTTAACAAATGCATAAGTACGTAAGTTGTAGAAAATTTTGCGCATGATATTGTGAAGAAAACAATAAAAAAAATATTAAAGCAATGTATCATACCATTTTCTGGTTGCTTTCAGAAGCTACAGAAAAGCATCTCCTACCTCGAAATGGGTGTGCACGTGTCGATTTCTTATTGGAGCACGCTTTCTTTCTGGTTGAGTTTTATAGCAAGTAAGTTCAAAAACATCAAGTAACAACAATGACAATAAATAACATATTTTCCTAGTATCGACCACGTAAGAATGTATATAGCAGGAGTATGTATACGTTATATAAATTTTCTTACTATTGTTTTGAATTGGCTTTTTTAAAATGTGATAACTTCATGAAGACCGTATATATATACACATGTTTTTTGATACTATATACACATGTTAATGGTAACCTTTAGCCTTCATCTCATGTGTTTAGTTACTAGTCAACCATCGATCAAAAGTTGATACCCTTTTCGAAAAATTTGTTTCATTATATACAACTAAACAAAACAATTTGTCATTATGGTATAAACATAGAATTCTTAAGAAAGCATATGTTTAGATATTTGTGTATAATGTCAGACATATGTATGATGTAATATCAAAAAAATATCAGACACCATATATATAGACATGAATTCTACCTGAAGAGAAGCACCATATATAGTTTCTAATGAAATCATTACAACTCACAATATTTGTCCCTTCAAGTTGTGAAAATTAGAATGATTGTAGACATAAATCGACTGTGGTAAGTTGAATGAACTAAAACCATATAGAATCACGCGCTTAGAGAGCGTGTACTGTGGAGATTTTTTTGTCAAAAGAGAGATGGCTTGAAATGAAAACACACCACCAAACCCTAACCTCACCTTCACAAATTTTCTTATCTTTAGCTCCCAATAGATTCTATTTCCACAGAAAATCTCAACTAGATTCACATCCTCCACACACTTCCAAACACATAAAGAGAGAGAGAAACAAGAACCCTATGGTCTTGTTCTTGAAGTTAGGGCATATCTGCTTCTCAAGACCCTAAAGAACAAAAAGATCAGATCTCAGATTTTTTGTTTGTCTCTGTATATAGATAAACATTTTACATACCAATATTTGTATGCATATATATATAAAAGAGAGGAAACTACAGAGCAACAAAAATAAAATGGGAAGGGGAAGAGTAGAGCTGAAGAGGATAGAGAACAAGATCAACAGACAAGTAACGTTTGCAAAACGTAGGAACGGTTTGTTGAAGAAAGCTTACGAATTGTCTGTTCTTTGTGATGCTGAGGTTGCTCTCATCATCTTCTCCAACCGTGGCAAGCTCTATGAGTTCTGCAGCTCCTCTAAGTAAATCTCTCTCTCACTCTCTCCCTCTTGAATTTTAGCTTTTTTTTCATTGGTTCTTGCTAGATCTGAGCATAGATCTTTGTCTGATCTAACTTGTTTGGATAGATCACACGATCTTGATTTTTGTAGTATTTAGTTTTGAATTCTTGAATTTTGAGATCTGATTTATCTTTTTCTTGTTTTTTTGTGAGCTCATGACATGTTTGCAATCAGTTTATATATGTTTTATTATCATTTCTTATATGTATATAGTGCTTTCAAATTTTTATATAAGGAGATATTAATTAATTGTGTGTGATTTGAAACTTAAAAGTTGGAAACACAGATTTCTATAGAAACAAGGATCCAACGTGGAATGATAATATATGGTTCCATGCATTAACCAACTGTTAGTTCATACTTTATTGTGGTTAATACTTAAAACGTGTGTGTATCTATGAAGTGTTTGATTCTTTCTTGTTTATATGTTAAATTAGTTTGATATCATTCAAGGAAAAGAGAAAATTTAATTTTCTTATCAAAATTATTATTTCCAATCCGTGAAATTAGTAATGCTTGCAAATAATATTTTGTTTCTTGTAAAATACATATCCAAACTTAAAGTTTGAAACAATAAAATCCTATGTATAACTAGTGAGAGACTAATGAGAATATAGGAAAAAACTTGATGAAAAACTTGTGGAAGTATATATAGATACAGCAAACTTAAGTGTCTGGTTTATGATGAGTTTTGGTTTGTGTCATATGTCAAGTATGATCTTCTTGATTGCAATATCCTCTTTAATATGTGGTTTTCTCGTTCAGCATGATCAAGACACTGGAACGGTACCAGAAATGCAGTTATGGTTCTATTGAAGTCAACAACAAACCTGCCAAAGAACTTGAGGTAGTACTCTCTAAATTTTAAAATTTATATCATACCAATTCAAAAAGGATTCTCTAAAGAATATGTTTGCCTTGGAATTTCAGAATAGCTACAGAGAGTATCTGAAGCTCAAGGGTAGATATGAGGGCCTTCAGCGTCAACAAAGGTACATCTCTCTCTATCTCTATATACACACACAGGTTTGTATACACATATATATATATATATATCATTCACATTAGTGCGTATGTGTATTTGTTGGTGCAGAAATCTTCTTGGGGAGGATTTAGGACCTCTGAATTCAAAGGAGTTAGAGCAGATTGAGCGTCAACTAGATGGCTCTCTCAAGCAAGTTCGCTCCATCAAGGTCATATCATAACCTATCTGAAGTTATATATATATATAGACATGGAATGATTCAAATAAGATTGGTGTGTGAAAATGTTTGTTGTGTAGTAATGACTACTATATATATGATTGTTGCAGACACAGTACATGCTTGACCAGCTCTCTGACCTTCAAACCAAAGAGCAAATGTTGCTTGAAACCAATAGAGCTTTGGCTATGAAGGTATGATGACCATGTTACTACAATCATTCCTCTTTCACAGGTTTTAAAGTCCTCAACATTTTTGGCAAAATCTCTAGCTTTCTTGTTTCTGATTAGAGTCTTTTGGTTTGGTGAAAAAATGGCAAATGTGTAGCTGGATGATATGATTGGTGTGAGAAGTCATCATATGGGTGGAGGAGGAGGAGGATGGGAAGGCAATGAACATAATGTTTCCTATGCGCATCATCAAGCTCAGTCTCAAGGACTATTCCAGCCTCTTGAATGCAATCCAACTCTTCAGATGGGGTAAGTGATCCTTTGTAATCTTTGCCTTGAAAAATCATCTGCAAACCTCTCTGCTTGTGTACTTGAGATTATGTTTGAGGCTCTTTAATTAGTTGTTTTGTGTTAATTGGATCATCGATGTATATTGTTGACGTTTTGGTGGTGATGATGATGATGACAGGTATGACAATCCAGTATGCTCAGAGCAGATAACTGCAACAACACAAGCTCAGGCACAGCCCGGTTACATTCCAGACTGGATGCTCTGAAAGTCATGTGAGATCATTCTACTGCTGTGATCAATCTCGCCAACAAATTAAAAGACCTGTTCGATATATAAGAAAGTGTAGACACAAGACTTTGAATTTGTAGACATAATATGTAATGTCCTGAGGATCTCCAGTACATTTGTGTATTTTGGGAAACCTTGCTATATTAAGGGTTGCAATATGTGGAACTTGATTAAACCTGATAACTTATAATCAAAGTGCTGCACCAGTGCATTGAGAAACATATATAATGGTGATCTCTCCTTGAGCCAACGTAAACCTCTATGCCAAATTTATAAACATCACACTGTTACAAGATAATGTAAAAAAGTTTAATGCCTTGGACACAACACTGCACCAGAGGCACACTGTGAAAAACATCAGATTATTGTGTGTGTTTTCTGTTGTTGTGAGGGTTTCTTCATAACTATAAGCTATTAAATAACTGTGCAGAGCGGACATTTCCTCACTTCTCCATCATTATATATACAGTATGTTGAAAAATAATAATAAACAGTTATTCACGGAGAACAAAAGCTACTTGCACATGTCTCTGTTGCCTTGTTGATCTTCCCTTTTTCAGTTAAGACAGGATCAATGATATTTATTAGTCACGGTGATTCGTTGAACTCCATCACCTGAGAAAGCGACGGAGGGAAACTATTGCATCAACATGAATGAGAAAACAATGCAAATATTCAGAGAAGATGAAAACTGTTACCTTTCCACAAACAGGACAGTCTTGGCTTCTCTCCATCCATTCATAAATGCAGCTGAGGTGGTAATGGTGACAACACTTTGTAACAATCTTCGGGTTCTCTGATGTGTATTCTTCAAAAAGCGAGCAAAAAAAATATGGGATACTTAAGCTTCCTTCAAATGCATTGATTCAAGATGAAAATGAATACCTTCAAGACACGTTGGACAAACGTCTTCATCATCATCAGACACTATATACACGCCTTGGTTACTACCCGCTTCCATAATTGTCTTTGACTTAAGAATTCTCCTAGTGGATTTAGAGAAGTCTTCTCTGGAATCTTCACCAGAGATAGTAAGCTTATTGTCCCATCTGCTTCTTTCCACTAAGAAAGACTCAGAATCCTCATCATCAGCATCACTTCTCAAGGGCTCAGCTTCCTCATGTGAATGACTAGAACCCTTATCACGTCTTGAGACAAGAGAATCACGCCGTGAATGAAAGTATCCTGGATCAGAATCATAAGGCAGAGGCCATGTAGTAGAGGACATAAAGTTATCATAGGAAGTTATGGATACAGTAGTAGCTTGTAAAGAGGATGGGAGAGAGCGGGGAGTTTCGCCTCTTCTAAACAAAGAGATATACTGCAAGAAAAAAGAGATCAAAATCCGGAGTTGGATAAGCTCTGATTTGTTAAAAAAACTAGCAGTGTCAAAGTACACAGTGTTGTGAAGAGAACATTACCAGGTTAAGTAAGTTATTAACAAGACATCTCGGGCATGGACAGTTTCTATTTACAGAACTAATTGGATTAGTGTGATCCTCATAGTCTTCAACTTGAAAGCAAGAAGAAACACAGCCCATTTTTCTCTCTTCTTTCTTGAAATGTTAACAATATGGTTCTCCCAGAGCACTAAGACTTACCGAAATCACAAAGCACGGTTTGAAACTTATAGGAAACCTCCTTAAGCTTCCACCAAGAATGTTAGGTTTCTACTTGCAGAAACCTCTCCAAGAATTGCACAAACAATCTGCTTCATTCTTTCAGAAAATGTCACCTGTGTAATGCTCTGATCACTATTTGGAGTTAAAAACATCTCTTCATCAGATATTATCTAAAACTCATCATAACCACACGAAAAGAAAATTAAAATCAATTGATAGTTAGCAAGAAGTTAGGAGCGGTTCAACAAGATTGACAATAAGTAACTTTTAAGCAGAGATGTTCCCAGAAAAAGACATCCAAACTTTCACCTAACTCAGCAACAAAGTTTATGTGTGTTTTTGGCCAAAAAGAAAACTCGAGGCTTCATTAAGGGAATAAACACAAAAAGTGAAATGCAAGCAATGTTCCAGTGCTTTAACATGAATTTTAAAAAAAGAAAAACCAGAGGAATCAGGACAAAGACTGTACCTTTCACAAAGAAGAGAGACAGATAGAGATGGAGAAGTTAGAGCTCTCGGTAGCTTTATTTGCAAGTTCCCAGGAAAGTAAACTTGGAGAATTTTCCTCACTTTTATCTTTTTTAATTCATCAGCTAGAAGAAAGATTTAAAGAAAAAATTGAGGAATGTGATGAAGTTGGTGTGAAAGTGAGTGGGCCTTGTGGAGTCTATAGAACATAACAATTCAATGGTACTCTTCTTTACAAGATCAATTTAAACTTACTATGATTATCACTCAGTTTTGGTCTCGTTTATAAGATGATACATTTACAAAAATGCATTAAGACGAAAGTTCTGCCTTTTGATTCCAGCTCACAGAAATGTCAAGTAAATATATATATATATGTTCACGAAATAGTAAATCCAAAACATCACAGCCTGTTTTTTCTAGTCTCCTCTCTCAAAGTCAAGCAAGCATGTCGTAGTCATCTAATTTGTCATTGTACTGAAGCACCTTGCGTTTAATCTTGGAAGAATCAACCCAAGTGATGAAATCTTCCATGTTCCTTGTTACCAAGAAAGCTGGATCAGTAATCGTGTCTGGTCCTACACGAATGTGTCCTTGCTCTATATACGTCACGGCTTCTGTCAAATGCTCTGCGTACTTCAGGTGAACCAGTACAGTCGATAGCCTACGCCTGCAAAATGATTAATAAAACTAAATGGGATCATTGGTGGCTCTCAAGTGACGAAAGAACAGTCTACAAAATTATATAAGCCTCTGCATAAATCACTACCTACAGAAGGAGGAAACTGATAAGCGATCAGTTAAAGCCAAGCTTTTCCTAGTCGGTATAACGCCCATGTTGTATCTGTCCATACACGGAAGAAACATAAATCACCACTTGTCAATTACGAACACAAGTCTTTCTCATTGCAGAGTAGAATCACTATAGTGGCATTTTTTTTCTACAACACGAAAGCAGATTTCTACATCTATTGATACATATACACTACTAACTTAAGCTCAACAAAGAAGCTAATGGAAAAAAAACTTTGTAAGAATTTGAAATCAATCAGATTCCTCAAGATGGTTAAACAGAAAACCATTAGATTAAACATTTAACCAGGATGACATTAAAATTCTAAGAAATTTCAAACCAACCGTCCTAAAATATATATATATCCAATTCCAAGCTAATAAAGTACGAACCCACATTCATCTACCTCTATGGTAAAAAAACAGATTAACCACCAACAGTCTCTAAGATGACCTCCTAGAGAGCTATATTATAAGAAGAAGAAAAAAAAATAACTTTCTTAAGAATCTAGAGGAAACAAAGAGCTATTACTTGGATTGGACGAAGCTGTACACACTGGTAAGTAGAAGATTCTAAACCAACGGGTCCTTAACGAGTTTAATCTATAACGAAGCTGATAAACCACTAGGGGTGTCCAAGATAACCTCGCAGAGCTAATAATATAAATGTAACGGAGCTGCAGGAGCCAGGAAGCAACGAGCTTTTTGCTTGTACAAAGCTTTATAAATTGTACACACTCACAGTTTCTCAAGGAGCAAATCAGTCATCTGAATCCGAAAAGGATCAGTTGGGTCCATCTGTTTCATTACATTAGTCAGCTTCTGCACCATCCTACACAACCCTGAATATCTGAAAACAAACAAAAAAAAACTCATTCATTACAATAAAGATAGGAACATAACAGAACAAAAAGAAAGCAACGAACTTTTTGTAATCGTCACGACCACCCATGTGGTAACGAGTCGTGATGAGGTTTTCGCGATGGCCACCTTCTCTCTTCCATTCCAAGAAGTTCGTTTTCCTTATAATCTTCTTCTCATGAAACTTGAGCTTCCTCATCACTGACGCCTCTGATATGGTATTGCAAAACTATGCGAAATTAGGGTTTCTTCGTCGCGGCTACTAGTGATAATACTACTGGTCTACGAGTAAAATCGAATAAGCTTACATGGAAGGGATGAGGGAGATTTAAGTGAGAGAGTTCGGCGCTGAGAGAGGATCAGTGAGGTTTACGAGCAGAAAAAAAAAACCTAAAACCTAAAACCTAAAACCCAAAGAGTCGGAGAGGATCAAGATCAGAAGAAGTTCGATTAATCCGACGGTCTTCATTCTTTGATTAACTTGTGAGGACTCTAGGCCCAATATTCAAATTGGGCTAAATTAAATCCTAGTAAATTGGGCTTTTATTTTTATTTTATGTGCATATGAGCCCATGTTTTGGTAATATTGTATATCACATTTGATTTTTTTTTCACATTTAAATTTGGATAATTCTCTCGAATAGACCTTTTAAGTTTTTGTCACGACCTTCAAAATAAAATGACCAAAATATCATTTTTTATTTTGAAAATTTTAATTTTATTTTATTTTAAAAAACTTTAAATCTTATCTCCAAAACTTCACTCTTCAACTCTAAACCATAAACCCTAAACTTTAAACCCTAAACCTTAAAGCATAAACCTCACCCCTTGACTCTAAACCCTAATGTCTAGATTAATTAACCCTAGGGGTATAAGTGTATATTTATTTCTTTTGATAAAACATTTAAGTCTATTTTAGTCATTTTTATTTTTGAAGTCTATATTTGTGGCAAAAACTTTTTTTTAGGTCTATCATAAAATTTTTCTATAAATTTTTGTTCCACGCATTACTATTTTTTTTATAATATCATAAAATTAATATTAAGATGATTCAACGTTGTTTCTTGAGAGAAATAAATTCCAAAGTTCGAAACATAATGTTTTAGTTTTATTTTATATCGGTAATGGAATATTTTTATATACCTATATTAAAAAATTGTAGTGTTACCTTCAAGGTTTCTCTAGCAGAAACTAGAACATGCCTTGAAAGATTTGAAATATTTAATCGCTGTTGTAAAAAAATGAAAGAACAATTCAATCGCTCCACAATTAATCGTAGAAGAAAAAAGGACAGATAGAAGGTATAAAAAACTGATAATACACCGCATTTTTTTTGGAGAGAATATACACTAATCTACTAAACTCGATGATTAAAAAAAAGACATCAAATCCAATGCACAGGTTGGCTTGGATACATACACTACACCGCTACACGCACGCGCACGCATAGGGTTGGGATGTGAGACAATTGAGCCACCGACACAGTCTCGTTGCCATGTTTAGGTCTGGGACGGATCGGATACCCGGGCAATTTTAAGATATCCGAATCCGGATTCTTATCCGGCGGATCCATAATTTTACTATCCTTATCCGTATCCGGGGTTCGCGGATATCTGGGTGTCGGATATCCTTCTAAAAATTATAATATCCGGCGGTTGGCTTGGATACATACACTACACCGCTACACGCACGCGCACGCATAGGGTTGGGATGTGAGACAATTGAGCCACCGACACAGTCTCGTTGCCATGTTTAGGTCTGGGACGGATCGGATACCCGGGCAATTTTAAGATATCCGAATCCGGATTCTTATCCGGCGGATCCATAATTTTACTATCCTTATCCGTATCCGGGGTTCGCGGATATCTGGGTGTCGGATATCCTTCTAAAAATTATAATATCCGGCGGTTGGCTTGGATACATACACTACACCGCTACACGCACGCGCACGCATAGGGTTGGGATGTGAGACAATTGAGCCACCGACACAGTCTCGTTGCCATGTTTAGGTCTGGGACGGATCGGATACCCGGGCAATTTTAAGATATCCGGATCCGGATCCTTAT
>NC_027750.1:3743513-3782815 GCF_000695525.1 Brassica oleracea var. oleracea | reverse complement strand
ATTATTTCTATGTATAATATTACAAAATTTACATAAAATTTATATATACTATTATAAAAATGAAAATATATTAAATAAAATTAGTTTTTATATATAGATATTACTATTTTTGAAATAGTTATTAATAAAATTTACGGATCCGGATATCCGGACTAAAAAATCAAGATATCCGGATCCGGATTCGGCTTTGACGGATCCAACATTTTACTATCCGGATCCGGATACGGCCTCTCCGGATATCCGGATTTTCGGATCGGATCCGGATCGGATCACGGATTGAATCCGGATCTCGGATAAAAATTCCAGGCCTAGCCATGTTATTGTTAGTTCCCTTGTCAATTTTTTTTTGTAACATAATTGGGGAAAAGTATCCCATAACATGTTGATTAAAATACTTGAGAACTAAAACTTGTGAAATACGAACGAGGTATTTAATTAAACCTACGAACTTTACACGTTTTTTCCTCTGTTGCTTGTTAGCATCTGATGTAAATTGACAATTACAACAAATATTTTATAGAAAATGTGTTTAAAGTCTTGTATTTCACATTGGAATGATGCATTCTTTTTAAAGCAAAATAAATAATCAAGTCCGACAGCAATGTAATGACCGATGTCGGTGGAATGCATATGGTCACAGAAAATAGCATATACTTTAATTTGTCTAATCTTTAATTCGTTGGTTCTAAAGTTTTTATACAAAACATCGCATCTCATAACGAGACTTCGACGTTATCGACAAAACTAGACCAAACACCTACTTCAGTTCACATTTATTTCACAACTATTAGAAAGATGAGTGTACCAATATATGTACGTAACATGTAAATTATTAGTATTACACTTAAATGCATGGTTTAGTTTTAGTTTATGTATCCTGGCAAAAAAAAAAAATTGTTGTAGATGTTCTATGTAGCTCACGCACGTAATGTAGCTAGATGCGGGCATGCAGCTCAATTTTGACATCTGATCATATTGTGTAAATATCTCAATGTCTCTTTTAATGGTTCTTTGGTTAATTTATAATTATGACTCATTTACCAAGTAATATATTACTTGTTCAGTACGTACTAATTATATAAACTAGACTAATTACTATGTTACAGTCTTCAGTCCGAGCAATATGCATGGTTTATACTCCGGATCGTTTTTATTGTCCCTCCCCCAGCTAAATAATATACCATTCATTCGATCTAAACTCAACAAGCTTACGGTACAGAACGCACATTGCTAAAGGATAGTTCAAGAAGAGATAAGTTGCTGCGACTCTGTCTGTCCGATGGGGAAAACGAATGCTTGCGTATAAGACAATGCATGCTTATAAAGCCTTGAGCCAAAAAAAAATGTATAAACTAAACGAATTTTGTATCATTTTATTATATAATTAATTAACAGTCGTTTTTGAATAGCAAACATGAAGGAGACTGATCGAGATTTTATGTTATTTATTAATGAGTTATTCTTGGGTTCACCTCCTAGGGTGAACCTTTAGACCAACCAATAGAAAATTGTCATTTTAAATCTAGTATCTTTTAATTAAGGAAACCAAATAACTTGGCAAATTATATTATTTTTTCAAAATAAAATTTAAAAATAAATAAAAATAATATATAAAAAACGAATTAAAAAAAAAATGTTGTCAACAAAACACTAAACCCTAATACTAAACCCTAAACTCTAATCCTAAACCCTAAATCCTTGGGTAAACCCTAAATCTTTGGGTAAACCCCTAAACCCTTGGAAAAACACTAAACATTTGGATAAATTCTAAATTCTAAATCTTAAACACTAAACTCCAAATCTTAAAAATAAATATTTTTTTAAATAATCTTTTTTTAGAACTATTGTTATTTCTCTTTATTTAATTTTTAATTTTTTATTTTAAAAGCATAATATAATTTGGTAAGTTATTTTGTTTCCTTAATTAAAAGATACTAGATCTAAAATGACAAATTTCTATTGGTTAGTGAACTTAAAGGTTCACCCAAAAAAAATTCTTTATTAATTGATGTAATCGTGACTTCGTGAGTTTTACTTGTATCTATAACCTGTTCAATGCTCATAACTTCACATCCACACGTGTACACATTCCTCTTCTTTAGAAATTGTCGTCACATGATAAAGTTGATCTTTCGTTGTCTATAATCTGACCGAGAGATTGTTGCTTAAAAAGTAAACTGCCGCTGTAACTAAAAACTGTGGTTAGTTCCTCTCACATGTTTAATGATTTCATATAAAATATATATTTTATGAACTGATAAAGTTTAAACAGCTGTAAAACATGAGAAAATTTAATAGAGAGATTGAAAATAGTTAATAAAAGCCTTATACAATTAGTATTTTAATTTTGCTTTTGTAGTTTTGGATAAAATCTCTTTGTATATTGGTGTTCTTGATTTTAAAATACTTCAACATTTGAAAATAATTTTTTAGTAATAAACTTGTTTTGTATTTTTGTGCACAAAAAAAAAAGATGAAGCTTGTCTTGCATTCCCTCCGCTTCACAAAAAGTATCACATTAGAT
The DNA here is from genome assembly GCF_000695525.1 of Brassica oleracea var. oleracea. Classification (NCBI taxonomy): domain Eukaryota; kingdom Viridiplantae; phylum Streptophyta; class Magnoliopsida; order Brassicales; family Brassicaceae; genus Brassica; species Brassica oleracea. Next base: position 3,780,291 of record NC_027750.1, on the reverse strand, counting down.
ATTTTTCACAAATATTAAAAAATTGATTGAAACATATTTATGTTTTTATTAATGTGGTCTATTTAACCAATAACATTTTAAATAAATACATTTATTTATAAGATCAATGCATTATACAATTAATATTGGACTAAAATAAATATATATTGCATTGAAATCGTAAAACAACATTTTATGTAACAAGGAAAAAATATTAAAATTGCATTTAATATGAAACAGAGAGAATATTTTTAAAGGGATCCTTGACAGTTTGTGTCAGATATGTAGCTTATTTTAAAATTAGTAATTGACACTTAGTTGGATTTCATGATTTAACCTAAAGTAATATAAATAATCCGGAACAAGACCAATTTTTGATCAACACTCAAAATCAAATAAATTTTCAGTCCAAAAATCCTAATTTAATAAAGTATTAAATATATCTATTTATATTTGCTATTTGGTTTTGAAACGAAACATATTTAATTCCTTTTTATGTATTCATGCATTTGTTTCCTATAAGTACCACTAAATCCCCTCACAAGAAAAAAAATCCCTTAAACCAAATTAAAATGAACACAAACACCTGTTCAATCTCTTATTGTCTCAAAGTTATATAATAAGTTCCTAAAATATACACATGCATTTTCGAAATCTTGAGTATTATAATGTTGAAAATGATAATGCATTCAGCTTGGGGACAGATTTATATAATGCTTCAGTCGAAGTCAAGGTAGCAATCTAGTTTAAGTTGTTATGTAAGTATATATGTTTTTAATTTTCAATAAGTAAAATAGTTTCATGTTTTTTTTCTTCAAATCTTTGTATTATTTGAAATAATAAGCCTACAATTGCACAATTTTTGTTTGATACTATGCGCTGGATTGACACATGACAACTGTGAACAATAAATAGAATTGGTTCATTTACTTATTTAATTGTTATACATGTTGTAGACATACTTTAGTTTATTTATCTACTCTACCAAATATTCATTATTTTTTTGGACTCTCTTTTTCCATGGTTGTCACAGAAGGTGAGATCCACAAGTCTAGAATATGCCATTTCGAAACAATTGTGTATAGTTTTCTTATTTCTATATATATATATGTATATATAAAAGGTCTTATATAAATAAAATTATAAGCGATTTTAAATTAATAGTTTTAACCAAATTAATAGATTTGGTCCCCAGGTACGCTCAATTCTACCGGGTCCAATATCTCGCTTTAACTGCGAGTTCGATTCTCCGGCATTTTGTACTCTGTTTCTTGTTTCCCTTGTTTGTTAACATTTTTTACAAAAAAAAAGTGTCTTAACCAAATACACACATTTGATTATTGTATGCTTTCAGTTCAGATATATTTTGTTAATAGTTTTGACAGTTAACTTCGTGATTAGGTTTACTTAACGACATTATTATTAAATAGTAGGCTGTTAATGTGGTTTAGATATGAGTGAAAAGTAAACAAATAGATTAAATGTAGTTTTCTAAATATTCTTTATTTGTTGGCACCAAAATACTTATGAGTGCGTGCATATAAGTACGAATAAATAGATAATATATTTTATTAGTTTATTTAATTAAAGGTCTTTTGTCAAATTTAATTAAAGATCTACTTTGGCTATGTATAAAATCAATTATTTTTTAAAAATCCCAAACACTACTAACGAAAATATTCCTCATTATTTCGTTACAAAAAAAAAAGAGACTATAAATAACAGTTATTGTCGACGAAAAAGAAAAGAATCAAAAGACCGTTCTTTTAATTTACTTCCTTCCTTGTTACATACTAGAAACCATACTCTCTCTTTCTCCCCCTATATCTCCGACGTGCATTCTTCTCGATTCGCCGGTGATACTTTGAACGGCGAATCTCATCAACCAATCAAAACATTTCCCACTTTTTTTATTTTCTGCGGCTACTTTAATTAAAAAGGATCGATCACCAAGGCTTCTCTCATTTTATCTGTAACTTGAAGTGTTGCCTTCATCACTTGTTCTGGGTTGCTGCCGAGAGTTTTAAAGTTTTTTTAATTTTAAAAACCTAAAGTTTCTTCTTTTATTTTATTTTATTCTAATTAAACTGAGCAAGATCTGGGTTTGCGTCAGATTAAGACGACGATCGATCGTGGGTATTTAGAAAAAACAGTTTTTTTTCGAGGTGTGGTTAATGTTCACAAAGAACCCCATTAAGTGTTCGATGAAATGCCTCTGAGAGAATCTCTGTGAGAAGAAAAGGGTGAGTTAGGTGATTTAGGAAGAAACCAAACATGTGTAAAACGGACAAGTTTCTTTACCACAGGAAACTCTGGGAGATGAAAGTTAGGCTTTTAGGAGAGACCAAGGTTGAGAAACTCAGGAACTCCTTTGTCTCCAGGTCTCGTATGAGCTTATGGATGATTCGTGCTGTTACCATATTGTTGCTCTGGAGCTGCTTCGTTCATCTGATGGCTTTGGGAGAGATGTGGGGACCGAGATTGTTCAAAGGCTGGCCTTCTTGTTTCAATCAAGATGATCTGTCCACGGTTGAAGAGATGAGGTCTCTTCCTGCTAAGATCGCTCTTCCGCCTAAAAGTAAGTGTTGAAGTTTTGGTAATAATGTAGCTAACTTGGAGATGAATCTTGAAATTAATTTTTTTTGGTTTTGTTTCCTCAGGGGTATATCAGAACAATGGTTATCTTATGGTTTCCTGCAATGGAGGACTCAATCAAATGCGAGCAGCTGTAAGATGAGAACTTACTTCTTCTGTGTGCAAAGTTTCATCTCTTTAGTGATATGATTGCTTACTTTCTTTGTGGTCTGCTTTCTTCAGATATGCGATATGGTAACTGTTGCAAGATTCATGAATGTCACACTTATTGTGCCTGAGCTTGACAAGACCTCGTTTTGGAACGATCCAAGGTGTGTTTGTCATCACTTTAAGCTTCTTCTTGAGCTCTGTTTTTATTTTCCTCTCTTACGTTTGTTTTCTTCTTTGGGGGCAGTGAGTTTAAAGACATATTCGATGTGGATCACTTCATAACTTCGTTAAGAGATGAAGTTCGTATACTAAAAGAGTTGCCTCCAAGGCTTAAGAAAAGAGTTGAGCTGGGAATGCACCACGAAATGCCTCCTATTAGTTGGTCAAACATGTCTTACTACCAAAATCAGGTTAATATTCTTAACTTCCGATGTTTTTTTCGAGATTAGTTACTCTTTTGCTTCTTGTGGTCCTAATTCTTCAAACCTGAACAGATTCTTCCACTGGTAAAGAAGCACAAGGTGCTACACCTTAACAAAACAGACTCACGGCTCGCTAATAATGGACTGCCTGTGGAGGTTCAGAAGCTGAGGTGCAGAGTGAACTTCAACGGGCTTAAGTTCACTCCTCAAATTGAAGAACTAGGTAGACGAGTAGTCAATATTCTCAGAGAGAAAGGTCCTTTTCTCGTCCTTCATCTCAGATACGAGATGGATATGTTAGCATTTTCCGGTTGCTCACATGGTTGCAACCCCGACGAAGAAGAAGAACTAACAAGAATGAGGTAAAAAAAATAAAAAGTCCAAAAATATAATCTCTCTTGTTGTTCAGACTTTGATGTAAGTTATCCTTTGCTGGTAGATATGCTTATCCATGGTGGAAGGAGAAAGTCATAAACTCTGAGGTGAAGAGGAAAGAAGGCCTTTGTCCATTAACTCCTGAGGAAACTGCTCTCACGCTGACTGCATTAGGCATTGACCGTAACGTTCAACTTTACATAGCTGCTGGTGAAATCTACGGTGGTGAGAGGCGGATGAAGGCTTTAACAGACGCTTTTCCAAATGTGGCAAGTAGTCATTTCATTTTACTACAATTTTTTCGAATTTATATCTTACATTCTCATAACTAACTCAGGTTCGGAAAGAAACTCTACTTGATTCCTCCGATCTTGATTTTTGTCGGAACCATTCATCGCAAATGGCTGCACTTGATTACCTAGTGGCTGTTGAGAGCGATATATTTGTTCCGACTAATGATGGGAACATGGCAAGAGTCGTTGAAGGTCATCGCAGGTGAGATGTCCTTATCTTTCCTTCTTCCATATCATCCTGAGGCTGACACTATTTTTTTCTTACAGGTTCTTGGGATTTAAGAAGACAATTCAGCTGAATAGGAAGTTCCTAGTTAAGCTTATAGATGAATATACCGAAGGGTTGTTGACTTGGGATGTGTTCTCGTCCATGGTGAAGGCGTTTCACTCTACTCGAATGGGAAGCCCGAAGAGACGGTTAGTGATTCCCAATAAACCGAAGGAAGAAGACTACTTCTACGCCAACCCGCAAGAATGTCTGCAGCTGTTAGATGAACCATTGAGAGTCATTTGAAGAAGGTGACTTCACCATTGGGGAGAGAACGGCTGAAGTTTAAGTTAAAAGCTCTAAGTTACAGTCTGGAAGATGGAGTAACAGTGTGTTTTTACAGGTTTAAGTTACTTAGGTTTCTTGGTGAATAGATTTCTGAAAAAGCTTATATTGTGTAATGTTTGGCATCCATGGCCTTGCCAATTTTGTTAGCTAAATAAAAGTGCCATTTTATGTAATTAAAGCTTGATTACATTTATATTATATATTTCAGATTATTATTTTCTCTCTTCGTAAAAAGTAATCCCATTTTTTTTCTACATGGATGGATAGCAAATGATGTCTATAAAGGAGAACATATTTTTAGCCAAAAAGAAAAACAATTTTTTATAACAATCTTATGCAGTTATAGACAATGCAAATGAGCAATAAAAAAGATATATTAGGAAAAAATCACAATTTTGAATAATAATTTAGAGTATAAAATTGAAGGTTATCAACAAATAATTAACGTTTTAGTTTATGAAATGTATGGCTAATTAGATATTGGTAGTACAATATAACACTTAAGTTTCACCTACTAATTCAATATGCTCCACTAACTAAACTTCAAAAGTGGAATCCGCTCCATTACACGACAGAAACACCAACTCTCAGAGTGTGTTGAGAATGAGAAGCCAACCAAAACACTTTTTGCTTGTTTTTGTTTACAACCAAATCACTTCAATATTTTTCTGACAATGATATTGAGAAATAATGGAGAGTGGCATTAACTCACTAACCCATTATGTACGTTTTAAAATAATTTACAAAATATTTTAGTATAAACTATTTCGAGAAAACCAAACCAGAACTTAAATCTCGAGAAAATACACATCATTTGAAGAGATGAATACAGTACATAGTTTTTAAGTGATCCAAGAAAAAATATTATTTTAATAATTATACAAGTGATCCAAGAAAATAATTAACCTATCAACGGGTGATCCAAAAAAATTGTAGCGTATATTCATTCATCTTATCGATACCAAATTCATTATTTACAAGATTTTTTTTCTTTCTCTCATCTGCATATACTCTTTGAGACTAATCATATCCCCCTTCATTGCAGTTTTATATCTTTAAAGATTATTAAACAGAATGATTATATTTGTTTTTTTCAAATGAATTGTGCATCACTAAGAAAAGTTATACTAATATAATGCTTTAGCCGTTTTGAAATGTCTCCCTCTCCCTTTGCTTTGTCAACAGCTCCCTTTAGTGCTTATTAAATGGAATTAATATTGTTGGATCCACTGGGACACATAGCTTTCGCAAGATCAACAAGTACACAAAAGTTGATCAAGATATCATTCTTAATTAATGGGTTCAATAAGTGGGTGGCTGTTGTTTATTAGTTTCTGAAGTTGCTAATCTATTTTTACTTGTTTCTCTTTATTTAGCTTACTTATGTGATTCTAAAAGTTTCTTTGTTTTTCTTATTAATCGTTAGAAGTTATAGTCCTTTGGCTCACAGCGTGTAAGATTTATTCCTACTCCATGATAGAATTAGAATAGTGACATAGAGTACTCACTCAATCTCAAGACCACTTGAACAAAGGGAAAATATACATTTAGGTTATTAGTTAAAAAAGGGACACAAGTACTCTCCCAATCATAAAAAGTTTGAGGTTTAAATCACTAAAAATACATATGTATGCACGATTTTGATGGGCTCTTTTCATCCAGATAGCTTTCCTTTTGTAAATTTTCTCTGGTTTTCTATTAAAAAACTTGACATACGGTACTAAAATTCCCATGTACGTAACCTCAAAGAAGAGCATTACATACATGATCAAGCATAGAGCCACCAGGAACTTAAAACACACACAACTACTAGAGTCGTATGATGTGTGACTGTTTCGAACTTAATTTGCTTCTACTGTTATCTCTCAGGCTTTCTTATATAAAGCTTCCAAAATCAGAGAAGATAACCTGGCCTGGACACAAGTTAAACCATTTCTTGAGCAACCACACGAGTTATGCTCAGATGAATCATGAATATGATAATTTACCTTTCTTTAACGAGCAATATATAGAATAACAGATATACGAAAAACTGAAACTACACAGTAATTTGTTTAACACTAGGTTTTGATCGTTTGGATGCTTAGAAGAGGTGGTTGAATATTCATACAATTCTAGGTTGTTGGATGTGAGGATTGTTTTACTGTGTATGATGTGATAATCAAGAAATAATAATACATGGACTAGTAGTCTAGTAGAGCAATGGCTTGAAGGTAGCTATAACGATAAAGAAGAGAGGAAGTGCTTTGACGTGTAGGAAGCACATCTTTCACAGAAAGATCACTTGGCTGGAGATTTTGTGAGTCTAGCTGATTCGGAGTAAAGTCGACGTTTTTGAGGAAAAAACAAAGGTAGCTGATGATATATAATTGAAGAAACAAAAGTAGGGCTCCAAATCGACCTAAAAGGAAGCGCAACCCCAGAGGGATAGACTTTGGTGACAGAGTACGTAAATATATATTAAAAAAAAAGAAGTAAAACTCAATAACAAATCTCAAGAAATCCTCATAAATGACTAACACAGAAGCTACCTAGAAGATAAACTTATCAACGAGATAAAAAAAAGACTCCAATACCCTATATACGACAAGAAGTTGGCTAAGTTCTCCTTCTTAAGATGAGCTTCCACGATGAGTGCCTTTTGATGTGCTTCAGCAAGAGTGAGAGGGTTCAACAAGCTAAGACTGTCTTTCATCTCCTGTTGCCGCAAGCCACTAATGAAAAACCCCACAATTTGTTGATCCGTATACTGCACATCAACACGCCTAAAAAGCGAAATAAACTCAGTGGAGTATTCTTCTACTGTTCGCCTTCCTTGTTGCAACATGTGCAAGCGTTGGAACATGGCTTGGTCGTAGTTGAATGGTAAAAACGCCTTACGCATCTTCTTCTTCAACTTATCCCACGAAAAGATTCCTGGTTTTCCTGCACGTGCACGTGACAACTTTTTTTGCGACCACCAAGCTGCTGCTGAGCCACGGAATCGCATGGCAATCATAGGAACCCACCGCTCCAAAGATACGCGCTTGAACTCAAGAGTCTCTTCCACCGTGACCATCCAATCCAGAAGTTCCTCTGCCGATTTTTCACCATAAAATTCCGGAAGAAGTTCAATGACATGGTTCTCGTCATGCTCTGCAAACTTCTGCTGGATCATGTCTTGTAGATACGATGTTTTATGGTTTTGAGAAAACTCTGCTGAGTAATGAAAGAAACAAAATCTGGTATAAATAGGGCTCTGAATCTAGGGTTTCAGTCGGCCTATAGAAGGATCCGGCAGACTTTGGAAACAAAAATAATGCGTAGATAAAATAAAACTAAAGTAAAATATACATGTTATCTCAATAAAAATATGGGAAAGTATATATTATTATCTATCTATATATATAGAAAGAGCAAACTTTGGAAACAAAAATAATGCGTAGATAAAATTAAAGCAAAGTATACATTTTAATATTTTCAAAATAAGTTATCTAAAAAAATATTCTTAAGTATTTTTTTCTAATATTACATTTTAATATTACCTTTATTTAAAATGTAAATATACATTTCTTTTTAATATGTACTTTTAAATATTAAAAATAATCTATCTATACTAATAAAAAGGACTATCCGAAACTCCAGTAGATGTCCACATCATCGTATAATCCTTTTTCCGAAAGAAGCCACGTGGCATAAATAAATTATATTACCAAAAATATTAAACTAATGTATAGTTTTATATTTTCTAAATATTTATATAATGTATAGTTTTACATTTAAATATTACTGATAAATATCATTTCGAAAATAATAAATAATATGTAAATATATAACATAAAAAATAAAAATACTACATTAAAATGTAAGATTACCATTTTAGAATTGACTGCATTCATTGGTGTCTGCCTCGACCTATTGATATTTAGAATGATAGTTTGCTACAAATGAATATGGACACTGAAGTAAAAACAACATCCGTCAAGATGCATAGATGAGACCAATATCTAAAATCAAGAAAAAAATTTGTAAAGAAAGATTATTGTAGGAGTTCCAGGAATCTCATTTGAGAACAATCATCGTATTCTTTATATTCAGTGTTTTTGACCCCATTGCGCAAAACTAAAAAGCACAACAGCAGCGTACTCGTCGTGTACATAACTTCTCAAAAGGAAATCTTGATGAAAACCAGGACTTGCAAAGCCAAAATGTAGACGACAAAAGCTGACCTGAGATACATAAGCCTTGTCTGACTCTCATTTCTGGTAGCAGATGAATACGGAAGGTAGGAATGAGAATCAACTTCATGGTCTGATCCAAACCCTCTATCCGAAATTGTTCTTTTGAATCTGTTCCTTGCAGCGTTCCCTTCAACGTTAAAGCTCTCGTATCTTCTCCACAAACTGTTCAGTCTCTCTAACTCCATCTCATTCGAGTGAATCTCACCAACAATCCCCTCTGCTTGGGCCTGATCGGCATACCAAAAGGTTTCTGTTTAAGAAACAGTCTAAATGCAAAAAAAAAAAAGGTAGATTGATCTGGCTTGAGATGGACCTGCTTTGCAGCTAATTGCTCGATGAGAGTATGAAGTTGTTTATCCAGTGTCTTCTCTCTCTGAGCTGTGAATGCAAAACCTTCCCAGTCAGATAATGTTAATCAAACTTTTCACAGGCTATCAATCTATCTAACGGAACCAAAAACAAATCTCTATTGGATTCTAACTGAATATAAGCTATCTAACATAGTTTTTTGGCTCTATATGTTAGAGACTTCATGGTTCTGAATGGTGATAAACTAGTAACTACAACAAATCAGATTGAAGTTTCTCGTGTGAGAACATGAACTTTTCAGGCTATCAATCTATCTAACCAAAAAAAAATCTCTAGTGGATTCTACCTGGAGAAGGTTGCTTCAGTGCTCTTTCCTGTATAGCAGCCCAACTCTTCTCTAACTCCTGAACCTTCTCTTCCATTGAACTCTAAGAGAATAAAAATACCTTACACCACATTCAGATATACAGAAGTAGAGAACTCCATAGCCATGAAATGTAAAAAAAAAAAAGAAACCTAACCAAATCGTTCTTTTTGCTCTCCAACTTCTCTAGCATAACAGACTTCATGGCCTCTGTATCTGCCGGAGATTCACTGGAGCTTTTGTATTGCCTTTCATCTAAAGAAGCCTGTGCATCTTCTTGCTCAGCTTTCAATCTCTCCTCAACATCTTCTAGCTCCTGTAAACCATATGATATCAAAGCACATCCAAAATTCATAATCTAAACAAGATCTAATCATCAGGTTTTCAGCTTTACACACCTTCAACTTTCTAAGTAGTGAATCTGCTTCATGCGTTTTCTCTTCTATTCTCGCCTCACAGATCGATATCGCATTCTCATACGCATTGTTCTCTTCTAGTAATGTCTGCTCTCTCACTTGAGCCTAACCGCAAAATCAAAAGAGAGATCACTATACCATCGATCACGCAATAACATTATCCAATTCATAGCAGAAATCGAGGGAAGCACCTGCTCACGAGTAGCGGAATGCGAATCGACCTGAAGAGCGAGAGCGGCATTGGAAGCGAGGGAGTGAGCGAGGAGGTGAGGTAGACGCTGAGAGATATCCGGCGGAGGCAATCTGAGCCGTAGATCTTGGATCGAACGGCTGAGCGTTGTCGCTTTACGGCCGAGCTCGTCGACGTATCTCTGCTGCTCCTCCGTGAAAACGAGTGGGATCTGATCCTCCTCGTCGCCTCCGTTTCTTTCGTTTTTGCCGACGACGTCGGCAGCCCAAGCTAGAAGTCCCGCCATCTATCTTCTTCTTCTTCTTCTCGTCTCTTTGATCTGACATAGACACGGACCGGACTCCCAGAGCTAAACCGAAGCGGGTGGTGACTAAACCGGTATGGTTCGATCGTGACTGTTGAACTCTCGGTTTCCCTTTCCCACCATAGTTGATGTGTCTTTTGTATTGTAGATAAATAAATATATATTATTATGCAATTAATTAGTTTGAGTCAATTTTACTAGTTTTGTTTTTTGCTACTACAAGAAACTTTCCTAGAAGAACTATGTTAATATACGATTTACTAGACATATATGTAAGCTCTTTAGATCCAAAAACGATCAGACCAATATACGATTTATTCAAACTCTTTCTCACAGTTCTTATTCTTACAGCAAATTCAACACTTTTGTTTTCATCACAAACTCCAACATAAACCCTAGTCCCATGTACTTAGTTCCCGAGGTACTAGAAGAGATCTTCCTTCGTCTGCCATTGAAATCCATCCTAAAATTCAAAACCGTCTCAAAACAATGGAGATCAATACTGGAGTCGAAGAGGTTCGCAGAGGGTAGGCGTCTGGTGAATATTCAAACGAAACTGAAAATCATAGTGGCAGTAGACCGAAACCTAATCCAACATGAATTACACAGGGACGAAGAGTTAGAGATGGTCTACTTACACAGCAATGTCGCCGCCTCTCGTCCGTCACTGTCATGTGACAGTCTTGTCTGCATCCCCGTACCTGGTTGGGTCAAAGTTTTCAACCCTTCCACTGGAGTGTTTCTTAGATTCTCTTCCGGTCCAGAGACAATGATATCACGTCATGATTTTGATTTCTTAGATCCTCGATTTGAGATCTTCCCTAGACGTTGGAGGATGGGATTCGGTAAAGACAATATCACTGAGAGATATAAGATGGTGAGGATATGTTTTAACGATGATTTGGAGATTCGTCGTAGCGAGATTCTTGATGTTAACATTGGGAGATGGAGGAGACTGAGTCCACCTCCTTATGTGTTAGGGTTTAGATGGAAGTCGACATGTGTGAATGGGTCCATCTACTGGGTAGAAGTAATTCCTCGGCACAAACTTTTAGCTTTGAATCTTCACACAGAAGAGTGGCGTGACCTTACACTACCGCTGGGAACATTAGGAACTTCATGCCAAGTAGCAAACCTTGAAAACCGGCTGGCCTTAGCCGCAACCTATTTTAGTAATCATCATTGGAATGTGAAGATATGGTGCATGCATGCACCACAAGAAGAAGCATGGAGCGTGATGTATACCATACGTTTATTCCCTTGCGAGCACCGTTACAACGGCTGTTTCCCTTTATGGTTTTGGACTAGGCCAGTGGCGGTTTCTAAGCAAGGAAATCTTTTTTTTCATGATAACTGCAATAGGTTGTTCAAATATTACCCAGAGACAGATGTACTTTGTTGCGTTCATAGAGATATTTATGTGATATCTCCTTTTGTTGAAGATTTGGTCCCACTTGGACCTTTGGATTCTGTTCCGAACATGATGAGGACATATGGACTTCAACATCTAGATCATGTGCCCTTCTCCTCTAGGATATCTAATTTTTTCAGACGAATGGAGTTCCCGAGTAGCTTGATCACTACTGCTTTTGTGACTCTAGCAACATTTCAGTTTTGTTCCCTATTGTCTAGGTCTTGATATTGTTGCGTTTCCGGCTAGTGGTCTCGTATTGATTCAAAACCGCATGCCTTTTTTCTTCCTATGCTGATGTTGTGGCATCTGGCTTTGTGAAATGTTTGTTGTAAGACAAATATACTTTTCAACTACATTACTATTTAAAAAGTTGGCATCAATCGACCAAACCCTATATTGGACACTAAATATTGGCACCTCAACGTTTCCAAGATCTTTAAAATACGCAACCGATGCAATCGAGGAACCCTTTGCTCTCACCGGAGAGAAGTTTTCTCCAACACGGATCTCATCAATCACTGGAGCAAGAGACTTATTCTTAAACCACTTCCATAATCTCCTTCACCTGTCTGTGACGTTCTATTTCACCTTCACTAACGTGACTCTCGCAACTGATCCTACAGGAGGTTTCAAGACTCCGGAAACTTGATCGGCGATCCAGTCTCAACGGCCATGATGTCTTCCCATATCTGCATGGTTTCCCCGACGACGACGCGAATGCGGTTGGGACGTGCGAAGTACGCGCTGAGTTCGCCCTTGGATCTGTAGCGGCAGTGACGTTGCATGATTGTGTTTGAACTGTGTTTTTCTGACTTGCGCTGTGCAGGATTATAATCATATATATTGCCACTGGCAGATGCTCGTTCACTACCATGAAAGTTTTTGTTATAAAAATGAAACAACAAAGGAATTAGAGATTGGAAGAAGAGACGACAGAGAATCACTTACATCTTTTGTTTGACCTAGACGATGAGCTCTGTCCATTGCTTGTAATTATAAGGTGAGATTCCAATCTCTTTCATAGAAAATGACTTGTGTCAGCAACCGTCGATACCAAGTCCTCCAACTCTGGTGCTCAGCAAGAATACAAAAATATCGTTCCTGACTTCCTGCAATCATGTAGGGTTATTATACTTGTGCACAGTAAGTCTCACTAGAGCATTAAAAAAAAAGGCTAGAGAAATTTAATTCATACAAGGCCATATCTTTGGTTGATTAGAAAAAAACTGGTCCATATCTTTAGAATATGTACGTTCATGTGTTTAGCAAGAGGATGAGGTTGTAGCAGAAAAATGGCTTATGGAAAAACAATAAATCTTTCGTAATTATGATGTAAACCTTTTAGGAGCTCCAGCATTGTTTATTTACCAATCAAAAACAATAAAACATGAAACTGATTTAGTAAAATAAAAAGCATATAAGTTACAAAAAATAATTAAAAGTTAGAGCGGTTAATATCGTTTATATCTTTAATAAATAAATTATAAAAATTAGTTATAAATAAAAACAAACTTTAAATTTATTAAATCAGATAATCATTAAAATTGATTTAATAAAAGTTATATAAACATCAAATGTATTTTAAAAATAAAATAAAAAATTCTTATATATTTTCTGTTGTTATCCGATAATAATGTAATTTAATATTTTACGTAAAATAGACTTACATAAAATAGATTTACATAAAATATTCGATGATAAATAGATTTACATAAAATCTTATAAAATAAACGATATTATCATGATAATTTTTTTAAAATCAATATAATTTTTTGTATTTTATTTTACGTATATTTAAATGTTTTCAATTTTGTTTAAGTAAAATATATTTTATTAAAGTGAGCAAATTATCTATACTATTATTTGCGAAGTAAATTTAAAATTTAAAATTCATTTTTATTTATGACTAATTTTTATAATTTATTCGTTAAGGGTATAAACGATATTAACAGCTATAACTTTTAATGTGAGAGCGAAAACTTACTTCGCAAATAATAGTATAGATTAAAATGAGCAAATTATTGTACATAAAAAAATATTCTATTAAATATGAAATATTTTAAAAAACAAACAATAATTGATTTTAATGTTTCTTGATTTAATAATATATTTATTTATAATTTTTTGTAAAATTATTAATTACGCAAGTGCGGGTAACACACCTAGTAAAAAGTATATTGAGAAGAGAAAAGGAAACTAATCTCTAATTACGTTGATTTTCAAGTTATCAGGAGCTAAAAATACAACATATAAATAAAATATGTCATTCATCAATATAGAACCGTGCGAACGTTTATGGATGCCCGAAGCAAATCATATAAAAAAAATCTTCAAAAAAATAGTAATACTACGTACTATAGAGTATAAACATATTAATAATTTAACTTCCAAAAATATTAATTATAAAACATTTCCTTTTGTAAAAAATATCATTCAAGTATTTATCATTCAATTTTTTGACTATTTTTAAAGATAAGATAATGAAATTACTCAATGTTTTTGTCATAATTAAATAAAAATAAAGTTTTGAACTTCAAAATTTCAATATTCCAAAAATAAATTAAAAATTAAAATCACCAATATATAATTACTCTAATTCTTTAACAACTATAATTTATCTAAATTGTTTGTTACTTAGGAAATTCATGTTTTTACATAATAAATCCAACTTTGTAATCCTAATTATCAGTGTTTTCATGTATAAACTCAAGTTTCTATAGTTATATTATGCCTCTAAATTAATAGATTATATGCTTTTGATCTTAAATTTTTTTTTTGCTGCTGTAAGCGAGGGCTTCATTTTTCTATACTGTGGCACGCCACTACATCAATACTATTAAAATATAAGGTTCTCGTTTAGGTGCCCTAATGTTTTGAAATTAATTACAATACATTGTTACTGACTTTATTTAAATTAACATATAGTTTCAATTAAATTCAGTATTTTTTATAATTCTTTTTATTTAAACAGCAATACCTATGTTTAATTAAATATGTATTCCTATTGAAACATAATGTATCATTAAATATCAAAGTAACAGCTACGTTTTAAACAACTTACAATTGCATCAACACTGATTTCATTTCTTAGAGAGTATATGTACCAGATTTTTGTATATTGAGAATGATGTTCTATCAACTACCAAACTTCAACGTTTATTAAATTCTGCAAGTTTAAGAAAAAAAAACATTCTGTTAACATCAGTGTTTTTACCACTCATCATTTCCATACAAAATTTTGCTTACAATCATTCGTGTAAACCATTACTTTTTTGGATGAAACCAATTCGCCGCGTTTTCTGGTTAAGTTGAGAATCAATAGCAAATGGTTTCACGGTTAAAGTACTTTTCATGGTTTCAAAGATATCCTTTTTTGAATGCATATGTGTCGGATGGTGAAGAATCTGGCTGACCTAGTGTTGTTTAGATGTAATGAATGATCTCTTGATTTTCATATGTGTTCGAGGTACACAATCCTTGAGAAAATAATTATTTTGCTTATTTAGAACCAGCTCGAATGCATTGTAGGTTGTCTGACTTGTAAATAGTATATCTCGTAAACCATTACTCATTTTGGTATGAAACCAATTCACTGTCTGCTCTGATTGAGTTGGAAATTTATTGCAAGAGGTTTCACGGTCAAAATCTTCATGGTTACAAAATTATTCTTTTTTGAATGCTAATGTCGGATAGTGAAAAATATGATTGATTTATTGAGGTTTGATGCATGGTATCAACTTTTCAAATGGTCTTAGATGTAATAAATGATGTCATGGTTTTCATACGTGAGTTTGAGTTGTTAAACAAATAAGTGCTATTATATTAGCATTAATAAACTGAATTCCATCAGAACTGTGTGGACGAGAGTATTAGGATGTGTTGGATAATTCCAAACTTGTGGAAACTTAACATATTATTAGATGTTTAATATGTTAAGATAAACACAATAAGGAAACCTAGAAATAGGAAAATGAAGTTTCTATTTAGGTTAGGTTTGTGTTTTCCATATCCCACATGTTAAAGGAAATTGTTTTTCATATAAATATAGGTCTAATGGAGAGGTGTTCCATATGATCTGAGAGAAACATATTGACAGCTTTAGTTTTGAGTAGTTTCTAAAGCTAATAAGAAAAGTTGTTCTTATAACTCTTTGTGTTTTTAAGAGATTTGAGGATGAGAAAGTCTTCGTGATACACCCTTTTTAAAAACTCGTTCAAAGAAACATACTACCTTTTCGGTTGGCTAAAATATATTACATTATTGATCTTTTTCTAGTAACTTACTGGTATTAAAATGTGTTTGCTGGAGTAACTTTCTTCTGAAAATTTGGACTGATGTTTTATTACTTCTTGCAAGCACTACATCAAAAATATATATTGGCATAACATCTGGTTGAGATATATCCACACAATTTTGCTTGTAAAACTTAATATTTCTTTAATCCGTAAATCATAAAATTCGGTCTTTTTTTTTTTTTTAATGATTACTTTTATTAATCAAACTCATAAGGTTGCAAACCATAAAACTCAGAACAACACACGAAACAAAACAACACGAAAGAAAAAGAGCAAATAATAAAGGATTATAATAGGGTGACCCAAAAGAACAAACGATAGCTTGGTCATTCAAAAGAAAGAAAGCCACGTAGCTAGCACTGATGATTGTCCAGGAGGAACAGCTTGCCTACGAGCCAGTGGATCAAGTCTGAGTCTGATTAGCTGCTTTATCTCAGAGATAATTATGCCCGGTTGTTTCTGAACTGAAGTATGAATTCTCTTGTTTCTCTCCTTCCACAAAAGATAGACCACTGCCTGGAAGAGTAGCTTGATGATCAGCGCAACATTTTTGTCTCTTGTTGGCATGATCAGCCATCTCAAAACACCTTCAAAATCCTGCAGAGGCACTAGATTCAAACGTGATAGAAAAAAGCTCCACACCTGAGAACTATATGTGCATTCAAAAAACAAATGATGTCTGCTTTCCTAATTCCCCGAACAGAGGACACACGCCGGTGGTACCGAGAGGCCCCAACGGATGAGTTTATCTCGTGTTACCATTCTATTCCTCGCTGCAATCCAAGCAATAAAAGCATGCTTCGGAATCCTACCTGTGAACCATATAGCTTTATGCCAGAACACCTCTGTAGGCGCCTGATGAAGTGCTCTCCAAGTAATTGTAGCTGAGAAAGAACCATTACCACGCTCAGGCTCAGGGTACCAGACACGTATCATCCGCTTCAGATTGTAGAATCTCCTGAGCATTTGGTAGACAGCTCTTCAAAAACGTGATAATAGAATTCCTACTCCTGCTCCTGTCCAACCACCATCCCTCACTAGTTAAGGCATCTGCAACAACTGCATCAATGCTTAAACCTGTGACTTGAGGTCCCCTCTCTCCCACCAGCTCAATTAGAGGACCCAACGAAGTCCAGTTGTCATGCCAGAATCTCGCAGTTATCCCTGATCCAACTTCACAATACACCATAGGTCGCGCTATGGGTTGTAGCTTGCAAATGGATCTCCAAACCCAGCTACCTTTGCGTGAAGGATTTAAACTCCAGAAGTTATCATTCGCAATCAAATTTCTCCTCACCCACGAGACCCACAACGAACCCCCAGCTGTGAAGATTAGCCAAATCAATTTCAATCCCATAATTCTATTCCAATCTGCGAGACGCTTCAAACCCAGACCTCCCGCATCTTTAGGGGTGCATACTGATTCCCAAGCAATCTTAGCACTTCTAGCCGAGTTTGGAGCACCACTCCAGAGGAACGCATTACACATACGCTCAAGAATAGTTATACAATCTGCAGGAATCACAAACATAGACGCCCAGAAAGATATAGTGGAATAAATGACAGCTTGTATTAGCTGGAACCTACCGGCAAAGGATAGGTGCTTTACTGTCCATGAGTTAAATCTCGCTGCAATCTTGTCTATCAGCGGTTGGAAATTGGTTCTAGTCATCTTTTTTGGTGAAAGGGGTACTCCGGGAGAGCACCTTGAGCTATTCCGAGATCATTAGCCATAAGGCGACATCTAGTAGCTGACCCTCCATCTAGAAGAAGCTCTGATTTTTGGCGGTTGATCTTCAGACCCGACATCAATCTAAACTCATCTAGGATATCCAGTATTCCTCTTAGAGAACTAGCAGTACCATCAAAGAAAATTAGGACATCGTCAGCGAAGCTCAAGTGTGTGATCATTGGCGCATCGCACTCTGGGTGAATCCCAAACCTCCCCTCTATAGCTCTTTTATCCAACAACTTCGAGAGCACATCCATAGCTATCACAAACAGTAGAGACGAGATTGGGTCTCCTTGACGAAGCCCTTTCTTGCCCAGGAAGAAACCATGTAGTTCTCCATTAATCACAATACTATAAGCAGGCGTGGTGACACACTCCTTTATCCAACCAATAAAAACCTCTGGGAACTCTATTGCCTTCAAAACACTTAAAAGAAAATCCCAGCTGAGGTTATCGTAAGCTTTAGAGATATCTATCTTGAGGCAGCCTCTAGTTGTAGGTCCCTGATCATTAAAATCCCTCACTAATTCAGTAGCCAATAGCACATTCTCACACAACAGTCGATCTTGGACAAAACCAACTTGATTTCTCTGCACTATTTCCGCCACACACAGCTTCAACTTCTTCTTCAGAAGCCTAGCCATGACCTTGTAAACCGTGGAGCAAAGTGAGATAGGCCTAAACAGATGCAGCTGATCCGCTCCTACTATCTTAGGGATGAGAGAAATAGCTGTCGTGTTAAATTGTCTCAACATACGACCAGCTACGAAGAACTCTTTAACTGCGTCAGTCAAATCTTTTCCTACAATCTCCCAAGCCTCCCAGAAAAACTCCGCTGAATATCCGTCGGGATCAGGAGCCTTATTCTTTGGCATAACAAAGAGAGTAGACTTGACCTCTTCATCTGAAGGTAAGCTGGTGAGTTTCTTTGCTATATTCTGAGGGCATCTATACGGTATTAGGGACCTCAGCTCTTCAACCGAAATACCCAACAACGTGACATCCTCAGAACCCAAAAGATTCTGGAAATACGCCACCACCATATCCTTAATTTGGGTTTGGTTAAACACTCTAAGACCGCCTGCATTCAGCAAATAAGATATCGCATTCCTGACCTTATGAGCCACCACCGCCTTATAGAAGAACTTAGAGTTTGTATCCCCACAATCCAACCACCTAATCCTTGATTTCCTGTTAAAGAAGATCTCTTGAGCTGCCTCAAAGAACAGCCACTTTCTTCGTGCAACAAATTCCATACGGAACAGAGAATCAGAAGGATCCGACAATAGTTGAAGCTGAATATCCTTCAGAGCGCTGAGAGCTTCACTCGCCCGTTGCTGAATGTTACCAAAGCCTTGTTTGTTTATCCTCCTACATGTAGCCTTAGCTTTTTTCAACCTCTGGCCCAAGGAAAATAATCTCGAACCAACCGGGATAGGATCCTCCCACGTCTTTGACAACTCAGAGAAGAAACTCGGGTGTGAAGAGAGGAAGGAGAAGTACTTAAAACTGCACTTTCGACTCTGAGAAATCGAAGAAAGGTTCACCACCACCGGGCAATGATCAGAGTCTCCTGGTGGTTCAAACATACTTACAGACTCTAGGTATCTCTCCCTCCACCTTTCGCAGCAAAGGACTCTATCAAGTTTGCGCAAAATGGGATCTTCAGGACGCCTATTTGACCATGAGAAGAAAGTACCTCTAATTTCCATGTCCGACAAACCAGTATCTTCCAGACAGTTCCGAAACTCTTCCATACCCCTTATAGGCAAATCGTAGGGAACCATGGAAAAATGCTCAGCTGCTGTCACTATTTGATTGAAGTCTCCCAACACTAACAAAGGAGAGGTCGCAACAATAGAGGTTCTGGATATAGTAATAAGGTCCCTCCATAGTTCGCGGTGCTCTACTTCAGTGTTATGAGCATAAACGAAAGCTACTGTACAAGTTGTACCTGAAGCTGGGTCTAAAACACCACAGAGGATGAACTGATCAGTCTTCACGTAAACCACCACAGACACAGACGGTTTCCAAAGAAGCCATATTCTTCCTCCTCCTGACTCCGAGTAATTATTATCAACCCTCCACCCTGGAGCGATTGCTCCTAGAACATTATTAAAATTTTCCTCCTGAACATGAGTTTCTATCAAAGCCCCGACCGAAGTTCCAAGACTCTGCAACCAACTCCGTACCACTCTCTGACGACAACTCCATTAAGACCTCTAATATTCCAGCTAAAGAACTTCATATTTACAAGTTTTTTAGAACGCAGAGCAAAATCAGAGCACCAAATCCTCAACCGAGTAGTTATCTCGATCGAGAAGCTTCGCCGATTTAGGAGGAGGACCAACCTTACCATTAACTTTCCAATACTGAAACTACCTTATAGCACGCCTATAGTTCTTGGAATGTTTAGTGATCCACAAAGATTCCTCATCTTTCTTCATATTTTCATCTGTCTTGATTATATTATCCTCTTTCTGATCGTCAGAGTCTACTGAATCTTCACTGATCTCACCTTCTTCCAAATCGTCGACCAAAACACCAGCTGAGGTAGACCCTTTACCTGAATCATCATCGGGTACAGCAGAATCTGTCCTCAAAATCCCCTCCTTTTCCTTTCCTTTGATAACTGCCTCCATACTCGAGTCTTTTTCTTCCAGTTGAAGCGTGTCAAGGTCGGTAAGGGCCTTATTTTCAGGTGGAGAACTCAAAGCCCTCGCTTTAGCTTTAGCTCTGGAGCGGGACCTTCTTCGAGATCTTGATCGAGCTCTCTTCATATCATCTTTACAGACTTCCACTGGTGTTTCTACTCCACCTTCAGTACTCTGAATTGGCACGACCAGATCATCTTTAGTTTTGACGACACTGATCACTGACTCTTCCTTCTGCTTCTGAGGAATCTTCAACTTGGGTTTATTACATCTGTTCAAGAGATGACCAAACTTGCCGCAGTTTATACACTTAGGGGGTAAACTCGGATATTCCACATCTATCCGAACCGAGTTCCCTTGTGAGTCTCTTACTTCAACCACTGCTGGAGGGGTTTTTGATAGATCAATTTCAACTTTAACTTTGGTGTCTCCAAGGTGATAGGGGTCCAAGCGAGATTTCTCCGTATGTAGAGGTTCTCCTACACCACTTGCGACCACACTTATACCGTCGAGTGAGTACAACTGTGGGGGAACATTCTTTAGGACCACCCATGTCGGAGCAAAGAGAAGTTCTTGTGCTGCTAGATTTCCATTTGCAGTCCATAGATACACCGAAAAGGCGCATCTATCCGCTTGCCAATAACCGACCTGAAGAACCCATTCTCTGGTCTGAACAGAGGGGATGAAGATGAGAACACAAGTGTCAGATACCGTTCGGACTGTAATATTGCCGAACTTCCCCCAAACTGGGTTTAGATCTGCAATGATCTTGTTTACTGAGGGACGACGACCATGGAAGTGCGCCACCAAATGGTCCTTCCAAATCTCAGACGTCTTGAGCAGAACAGATTCCGGGGCTTGAACAACTGGAGTCCCGTCTTCCAGAAAGGATGGATTTGATATCTTACGAAGATTCCGCAAAGAAGATTTAAACCTCGCCGCATAAGACGGGACCTTGGCTGGCTGGAATCGTTGTCTGGAGAGGAGGGGACTGGAGCTTCATCTCTATTTCACGGTTGAGAAGTTGGTTCTCGCGGCTCGAGACTCTGACCGGACTAATCTCCCCTGGATCGATTGGGTGGCTTGCCGACGGAGAGGGGTTGGGGATCGACATGGCTGAAAAAGGAGGGTTAGCTTCTCGCTAGCCGGCGTGAGGCCACACTAGCGGCGGAAAGACCGGTAACCTAATCGCCGTTTAGGTGTTTTTCACACTCTTTTTGTTTTGTTTCTCATAAAGTTCGGTCTTGATGAAACGCACATATGAAAAGTATAGTGTATGGTGACCACTAAATAAACAGTTCCTGTTCCCCGTATATGATGCTCTTGTATATTGAAATGTGATTAATTTAATTGGTTAGCAAAGAAACATGTCTAATACATTAAAAATGTTAAGTTGTATGGTTCAGTACTGGAGACTTTGTAGCAAGGCCAGGTTCAAGTTATGCTTCATTGCATGGTGGAACACGAGAAAATTAAAGACACGTGGTATTTGTGGTTTACATGAGAAAATCTGGACATTTGCTTTCTTTTTTTTTATCCAAAGAAAAAAGGGACAATAAAACAATAATGTAATCAAAGTTTTGTGTTTTGCGTAGAATAAAAGACTTTAAGGCTTATTCGATTAAATTATTTATTTTATGGTTTGTTGAATAAACCTTTTTAATCTGAATTGAGTTATATTCAGTAGAACAAAAATAAAATTTACAAATAAAAAAAAACATTAATGCTTTGGTTTGTAATTTGTTTTTGCCACAAACATTAAACCTATGTAGAAGTTCAGTAAAAAAAAAAAAATTAAACATGTCGTTTCGTCTTCGTTAGAGCCAAAAAGTTATAAGTAATTGGGTTTAGAGACGGGCTCGTGTTATATGGGCTGTGCAATTCCTATCATAAACTAAAACGACATCGTTTTAGTCAGAAATTAAGAAAAAAATTGCGGCGGTGACACGACTTTAAGATCTCGAACCTGACGCTATCCCTACAGAGCTATCCTAGAAAGTTGTTGATGTAGCTATGTTTTTATTAATAGACACTGTAATACATTAGTTACAAAAGCTAAGGAAAAAAGAATCGACTACACTAATCTTTTTGTGCAACTATGAACAACGGAATGCAAAAACAAAAGCTTAGCGTTGCATTAATCAATAACATTTCCCAAGAAAAAAAAATTGATTAGAACACGGTACACTACATCTGATGTCAAAAGAAAATGTGGATTGGTGCATTTCCTAGACGAGGTCATATCCGTATACATCCGGTCACAGCTAACCAAATAAAATATCTGGACATTTGCTTTTTTTTTTTTCTTTTGATACAAAGAAAAATACGGATATATCAAAAAAGAAACATTAATGCTTTTTTTTTTCCGTCAATTTTATTAATGAAACGGGCCGAGCCCAGCAAAGATACAAAAGGGGTGAAGCCCACATACAACCGGACCACCAGCCCAAACACACTCGAAATACGGTCCAAAGGCCCAAACATTGAAAACCCTAGAAACGAAGAGTGCTGCCGCCGCATGCAACTCTCCTCCGTACCGCCAAAACTCTCCGGAGGCCAACCACTCCAACACTTCTTCACCGCAAACGTCTCGACTCAGGTGATTCCTTAATCAGAGTGATTCAATCGCACCTGCGAGATCTCCTCCACCACTAATCAACGCCAACACCGAGAAGAAGACTTCGCGTGAAACCATCTTAAAACACCGTCGAAGAGCTTCTCTACTCAACCGACTACCACTTCATCGCTTACACCATGGACCCTTTCCATCTGCGCCTCTACCTCGTCGGAACCAAACCGTACGAGCCTAAGGCACAGAACGAGAAACCGCATATAAAACCGAACATAAAAAACAACACAGAGCCGCCGTCAACCGAAGAGTATGGCGACGCGGAAACTGCAGCCGACCGTTCTCCTTTATCGTAACAGGAGCCACGACGGGTACCTAAACCGACGTCGAAGGAGCTGAGAGAGCCTCCATCGCTCGGACCACAACCACTTGCGTAAAAGAGCCGAAACCTCCACGCCCTGGAACACAACACCGACGCGTCTTTACTCCAAACTACTCGCGACCGAAAAGGAAGGAGACAAACTTCATAGCTCCGACAAGGCTATCGGTGATGAGAAGCGGCGAAGAGGAACACATGCGATCATTATTCACCAGAAACAAAGGTCCCGACGACGGCACGGACGCTCACGCGCCGGCCGTACGACGGCCTGTAAATCAAATTTGATTTACAGGAATATTTTCTTATAAATTTATGTTTGAAAAATGAATAATTGTTGGAGAAGAGAGAGAGGCAAACATTAATGCTTTGGTTTTGATTTTGCGAGAACGTTTAGTTTTGTCAGATAGTGAATAAAATACGACTTACATGGTATACTCTCACACGTGTGGTAGTGGGTCTCGCCTCTAGACTCTATAGTAGTAGCCTTTAATAGAGTATAACGGAAGTAATAACCGCTCACGCCGTGTGCACAAACGTTTATTCACTACGGCTGATTTAACTTTACTAAGTTTACCTTATCACCGTTAATTTGTTAGAAGTTTGGAAAGAGAAAACACGTGGCGTCAATCCATCGCCCCCCTTTCCTTTGTTGCCGAGCACAGACGAACAGATCTGGCAAACGACAGTTTGATGGCAAATCGGTAAAATATCATCAGCTTGCAGAGGAGGAAAACTTGCACGTGACATGGACACGCATATATCACACTCTCTCACCCTCCTTCCCCACAGAGACAAAACTCAGAGCATCTTACAAAAAACAGAGAGCGATCAAAAAGTCCTAGAGTTTCTCAAAATGGCAACAATGATTCGCCCTCTCACCCTCCCTGTCACTCCCCCTCCCCCGCTCTACCTCCTCCCTCCGACCGCCCCATGCTCTTCCCGTGGAGAAACAAGCGCAACAGTCGTCCTATTCTACCAGAAGCTTTGTCCTTCCAACCGAGCAACAAGTTTCCGGCACTCTCCTGGAGCGACAAGAAACCGACGAAGATAGAGACCCGCTTCCAAACCTACCCGAGCTCCCCCTCGCCGCACCGTTACAACCGCCGTGCAAGATCATTCTATTACGTAAACCCAATCTCCTTCTTAGTTCTGGTTGGCGTCGTTCTGTTCCTCGTCGATTTACCTTAAGCTCGTTCTTCTTTGTGCTTAAGGTTTTAATAACTATATGTGCTTAAGGTTTTAAGTTCTTTGTGCTTAAGTTTTTATGATTCTGATCAGAAAGAGACGAAATAATGTTTCGTTTCATTTAGAGCCAAAAAGTTTTAAGTAATTAACAAGCATCCCTTATCTAGTCAAATTTGTTTTTGTGAATTTCCACGGTTTAAAGACAAATTTCTCATGCTGGTTTGATATACAATAAACAAAATCCAATAAAGAGAAATGAAATAATAAGTAGCAAAATAGATAGTAAAGGGGGGAATTAGGAAAAAAATAATAAGTAGGAGGAGTACATAGCAAATCGGGTCGTTGGCATCTTCTCCCACCTCTCGATGCACCAGTGAACCAAAATCTCTCTCTCTCTCTCTCTCTCTACATTAGCATCTCATCTCTGTGGGATTCTCTCCGATCGGGTGACATCTTGATCTTGTGGTTTCTGCTCCGGCGGGCGTAAAAAAATCCTAATCACATCTCAACCGCAACCATATCAAACGTTGCCTCCTCCAGCTGCTTCGGCGCGTTATCCGTCACCGTCTCAACCTTCAGGGTAACCCCCTATCGATCAACATAGCTTTGCTTCCCTCCATTCATTAGATAAGAATCAGCGATCGGTTTTACGATTCGATCACAATTGATCTAGTTTCAGATATCCGATCGATGTGTATGTGCGATAATCTGATCTCGATTAAGTCAAACGAAGCCTGAAACTGAAACTATAATCTGTACATATCTGAAGGAGCTCGATGATTCAAAGCGGCATTGACGTCTCGTCCAATGGCCATGTGCTCAAGAAGATGTGTTATCATTTTACCTTTATGCCAAAGCGATTGCAAAGATGAGGACCCTATGATCCGTGGAGGAGTTTGTGTTCCTTACAGTGTTGAGTATCTGCTTGGTCCCTTGGAGAGTGGTCTAAAGGACAATAACAGCTAACAATTGCTGTAACTGGATTAAAAGTTGAAGCTTGAGATGTTGACTGCTATTGCAAATGAAAGCAAACACTTACGAAATTGGTATTGTTTCATATTATATGGAATCTGGAATGAGAAAGCGGTTCGTTTTTGGCTCTTTAATGTGATTGTTTCGTGATTTTCTTTCCACTCAGTGACGGAACTGTGCGAGTATGCTGCAAACGTTGATATTGAAATTGCAAGGGAATCAATTCGGGCAGTTGGAAAGATTGCTTTGCAGCAGTATGATGTGAACGCGATTGCTTTGCAGCAGTACTGATTTTTGGACACCGGACAATCACTACCGGTGGTATTCCTCAAGGTATGGTGGACATTTTCTCTGCAAGCGTAGATTCTGTATATCAGTCACGTCTTCTGTTATGTGGGCTGGACGTTGGAGACCTTGAGAAACTGAGATCAAGAAAGGAGGAACTAGAAGACTCTATATCATCCATTGAAGAAACTCGCAAGAGTCTTCAAACAGAGCAAAGACTGGTGGAAGAAGAAGCAGCTAAACTTAATAAAGAGAGGGAGTAGATTATTAATGTCTCTCATGTGGAGAAGAATTGCACACCACCAAGGCAGTCACACTATAATGCATCACCCCTTACTAGTGATGATAGCTGGCTCAGGACTGTAGTATTAGCTGGTGGTGTTGCATTGCAATTACAATGTGTGGTGCTCATTATTGATTGTCATCCAAAGTCATAGAAAACTATTAAGAGTGAGTTGTAATCTTTATGTATACATATTGGATTTGAAATAGCTTGTTAAGACCCCTTGGTCATTGTTATATACTAATTCTTTCACTATTTCTTTAATCAGTATTTACTTCATTGGTTGATCTATATATTAAGAAGATACAATGGGACACACAAAAGTCATATTGATTATCAGTTAGAAGGTTTTCAAGTGTCCTAAGATCAAAAGAATGATACATACATGGCTCTGAGAAATTATCTATGGAAAATTTGGCAAAAGGCAATCACTTTTTATCCACTTTCACTTGATATCTCGAATCCGTCACAATAATATTCACATTCGTTTCGCACTTAGATATTCGCTAGTTCTTAAACTTGTTTAATTTTGTGGTTAAATCGTAGAAACTCAACTACCTTCAAGTTCATTGTTGATGATAATGCCAGTATTATATGCATCCGGAGATATCTTTGATTTGCTTGCATGGTATATAAGGTTGTGCTACACAAGACTACATTTTCTGGTGGTCTGATAACTTTGTCACACTTCTGGCTTCGGTGAATGAGTGAGATCCATTTTATGGGCTCAAGAAGAATATGTATTATGCCACTCTGGCGGCTAAATTCATATGGATTTTATAACACTCAACGTATCTTTTGAGAGAATTCATCAGCTTAACAGTGGTGACTAAATCCTAAAGACCATCATTGACAAACCCAATGGATAATATTATCAACTACATACAGCAAAATCCTTAACAAATCAGTCATTAATTATATAAAAGGAACACGGAAAAGTGCGGAAGAGTGCAAATTCTTAAGCCCACAGGGGGGTCACCTAGAGAGAAAAAACCTCTCACCTTTCACTAAACGGTTTTTCAATAAATAGCTAATTCTTTTTATTTTTGCTCTTAAAAACATTAAATACTCTTCATAAGAAACTTCAATAATCCTGCTCTAAGTAGCTTCTTAAGCAGAGGAACAAGTGCGGGCATAGCATGTTCGAGCTGTTCAAAGATGTTTGTCGGGATGTTTACTTGCGCTGCCCCTCTGCTGTTCAGATTAGCACAAGCAGTTAGACCAGATGAACAAGGAGAATAATAACTAAGTAGCTTCTTAAACAGAGGAACAAATGCGGCCATAGCATGTTCGAGCTGTTCAAAGATGTTTGACCGGATGCTTACTTGCGCTGCCCCTCTGCTATTCAGATTAGCACAAGCAGTTAGACCAGATGAACAAGGAGAATAATAACTAAGTAGCTTCTTAAACAGAGGAACAAATGCGGCCATAGCATGTTCGAGCTGTTCAAAGATGTTTGACCGGATGCTTACTTGCGCTGCCCCTCTGCTATTCAGATTAGCACAAGCAGTTAGACCAGATGAACAAGGAGAATAATAACTAAGTAGCTTCTTAAACAGAGGAACAAGTATAGCCATAGCATGTTCGAGCTGTTCAAAGATGTTTGCCCGGATGCTTACTTGCGCTGCCCCTCTGCTGTTCAGATTAGCACAAGCAGTTAGACCAGATGAACGTCCTATGGGCACTTGGGTCTGTATTTTCCCTCCGATAGCAAGACCCCGATGCCCAGCCACCACAAAAAGTCCCAGTGTAGAAAAAAACCTACCAAGCCACTGAGCTTCTAAACTACCCCCATAAGCAGCATCACCTCGACTAGTCATTGCCCCACCACCATACACATCCATTCCGAACATTTTATTAGCAATCAACTTACGTTCTGCTTTCACCCCCGCAGACACCGAATCACCCAAGAGCGTCACAGCGAGACCAGCCGCAGCTTTGTGTTTCCTAAAATCGGTATGACTTTGAAGAGTGCAAGACAATTCATCCCCAGTATTTTTTTGCATCTCAAAACCTAGGGCGGTTGATCTATTACCCTCCTCTCCATGTACAACCAAGCTGGCCATTGCCAGCTGCACGTTTGCACCTTTCTTGAGGTTCTCTGTCATTTGGCCCTCGTAAGACATATATATATTTTTTTTAACATTAGCCCAACCCCCTTCAGTAGTTAGACCATTATAGCCAATATCATGATCCCACCCTGGAGTTACCAGGACTGGCCCAACGATTAGGCACGGGTTGGAGATTTCAATAGGTGGATAGGAACGAACAGGATGATTGTTAGTGTCATACCATATCGGTATAGGTACTAGCCTGATAGGTGGAAGAATAATACGAGGTCGTCGTCTCTCCTTTTCCGCTTCCATCTCTAGGTCCGCCTGGTGCTCAAACTCAACACGATATTGCTTCTTCTGAGATTTACTAAGCCTAGAAATCTCAGCTTCAGTCAATCGCTTAAAAGGAGGAGGAAGCTGATATGATTCATGGTCTTCGTCATCAGACGGCAATTGAGGCGGTCTCGATTCCAGAAGAGATGAGAGAAAAAATGACAGTGGTTGAGCCTTGGATCGAGCTAATGGTCTTCCGGCTGGACTATTATTATTACCACCATCTAGTAATTTCAGAAGAGCATTTGCTTCTGCTAGAATCTTGGATGCAAACGAGAGTAACAGCAAATGAGGCTTCCACGCTTGGCCATTCGGTAACACTTTCTGACCCGCCCGGTTCGTTCTGCAAGCAGGGTGGTTCTCAACTAAAGACACATGAGGGTTCACGAGCCGCACATCTCCAGCTGCTTGGCGAATGTCCAGCTGAATGGCAAGACAACGTCGTGTTACAAACATGTCGTAGCTAGAGGCAGCGCCATCTGGTGGAGCGGAAGCGGCGTGAGTCAAACCCACGATGGCGTTAGACCATATCGACGGTCCAAGAACATGGGTAATGGTGCGCAAAAGAAGCATGTCGTCATCTATGCTTTGCGTTTGCGTATCCAACCTATCGAGATATAATACAACATCCGGTGGGCTTTTTTTGATGAAAGCCCTAATAGACTTGAGGGTTTTCACGTTCTTTGTGTTGATCAAACCATGATGGTGAGAGGCCTGGAGTGTCGATCACCCGGACTTTGATTCCCTGAACAAAACCCTCAACAAGCTGAACCCTCTTCGTCCCCATCTGGAATGCATCGGTGGTACACATCTTCTTCACTTGATGATCATCATCGAAAATAGAATTAATCGTAGCACTCTTGCCAACACCGGTTTTACCGAGCAACATAATCGTACAAGAAAAATCAAGCGGATCCTGTCCGCCAGCTGCCTCAAGCTGTTCCGCCATGTAAATGGCACGATTAATACTAATTAAGGCACCAACACGACTGCTTATTCCCCTAGACAGCTCAGGCAATCCAAGCCAATACAAACACTGAGCAACAACAACGTTACGTGGAGTTTGCCCTAATCTGTGTGAAAGCCTCAGAAACTTGACCCTAATCAGTTGTAGCTTCTCACTGGTCTCATCGGTGGTAGTGGTAGGGTCCTCTGCATGCTGAGACACGTTGCCATTGATACGGCGAGGAACACGTCGTGGAGTGGGTTTCAAAAGAGGAGCACCAATCCCAAGGCCTAGTACTGGGGGAGCAGGAGGTAACGAACTTGTAGGTGAAACACAACTTGCTTCCTTGGATTTTCTTTCACTTCCCTGAATCTCTCGACTTATATTCAATCTGCTGCCTTCTTTCTGCTTCTCAAAATCCTCGTGCAACACATCATCGGCATGGAAATCGTCATCCCTCGCATCAACATCAGATATCATCAATATATTGTTGTTGATGATTCTATCGTCTGCATTCTTTTTCTCTTTCATATCTTCTGACCTGCTCACAAAACGAAATCACCAACCAAACAAAAACGCTTTAAGCTTTGATATAAAGTTCCAACAACCCTATCACTAAAAATATAGCTCAGAAACGAAACCCTAGCTCGGGATTATCGCCAAAAACTCTGGAATACTCACTAGCCGCTTTCATTGAAAATTAAATCTAAACGCTTACACAAAAGAGAGAGAGGGGACAACTGCAATGGTAATCTAACCTTGTTTAGAGAGAGAGGCAAACTTCTGACGGCGGGAAGGTGAAGATTGTTTAGGACTTTGACTGTGAACACTTTTAAACTTATAATGACTTTACAAAAAAATATTGGCTGTGGCTTTAGAAAAAAAAAAGAGTAAAAGTCACAAATTAACGTGAAGGGAATATGGAAGTTGAGACTTTTAAACTGCATGTCTATATTGCTTAAGAAATAATGGAATTTTCGGCATGATGAATATAATTTTCGATGTCAGACTCATAACTATACTTTTTACACGAAAAAAAAAACATCCTCTTTAGTGTCCACGACACTTGTAGATTTATATGCCAGCCATTAAAAAAGCTAAACAAATATTCTTCGCAATAACTTAAAGAAAGAAAACATGCCAATGGTCATGTAGAAGAAGACATAATCTAACATATTTTTCAAAAGCAAAATCCTTGAAAGTGTCACGAAAGCACCAATTTACAAAAAGTGTGGTCCACTTCAATGCCTTTCTATCAGCCCCTTAATTCTCAGCCAATCTCTACCATAACCTCACCCTCTTTGCGATCTAACTAGAGAGAAATTGACCATGCATCCAGACTATGATAGTTCAAGTATAAACAACATGCAACAACAAGACTACTTCCACTTAAACCACTATTACAGCAACTTAAACCCTTCAACCAATAACAATCTCAATCTTATCTCATACCCTCAAATGCAAGAACTCAATAATCTACAATCTCCGGCAAGCCACAACTCTACCACGTCCGATGAAGCAACTGAAGATGTATTCCAAGTTGCTTGGCTTCGAAGCGAGAATCACCAGATTTTAGACAAGCTTAACAAAGCCTCGGATAGCAATGATCTTGTTCTTCAAGAGAACGTGATTCTAAAAGAGGAAAACTTGGAACTTCGTCAAGTAATCACATCTATGAAGAAGCTTGGAGGAGCAGAAGGAGGAAGCACAAGTTTCCATGAAAGATATTGTTCTTCTTCCTTGGATCATGACTTGGATCAAGACTTCTCTTGTATTACAAATGATCCAAAGACTCATCATCCGTCATGAGCTGTTGTGATCGAACTTTAAGTTTCCGAGACTATATTTTTCTAGGCTGAGAATAAAGCTGAGTTCTTATGTATTTTTCACTGAGCTAGCTAGCACCGTTGAGACATTACTTTTTAACGGTTTAACTACGTACTAAAGTTTGCGTTATCTTTTGATGAATAGTGAATTTGAATATTACTTCTATCTATTGTACTTTGTATAAACAAAAAAAAAAGAAGATAACTGGAGATGATGGCTATTACTTCTTTCACTTGAAGATGATATTGGATGGTATATAATTGGTGATATAATTTTAAAGTTGTAAACAAGAAACTAAATGATAGAAATTATATTCTACACGTATATATACTTGGGAGCAAAAACAATGTATTTATGTATACGTACATAGGAAAAGAAACGAAGACACATAAGTACCACCAACTCTCTTCACGCAAGACAGAGTAGCCTTTATAAATATATCTATGATATAAAATTGGATTTGTAAAAAAATTACGTATATTTAGCATAAAGAAAATGATCAATCATCTTCTATATGCGCATTATTGCCTTTTATTTCAGCATCGTTGATAACAACTACAAGCTGGGATGCCTATGTCATGTGCAGGGCCGGCTCAATAGTGTCATGGGCTCTGGGGCAAAAAAAAATTTTAATTTCCAACTTTTGTTTTTTTAAAAAAAAAATCTGATAGATATATGTTTTTTTTCAAAATATCAGAAGTATTTTTAAAAATAAATCTATGGAAATAAAAAAAGTACTTTCATATAAAAAAAATTGGACCCCTTTTATATTTTTAATATAAAAATACATGTTTTTTTTTTAAATTGGATCCTTATCTATTAAGAAATAGGGGGACAACGGATTGGGCCCGGGGCGGTCGCACCGCTCGCCCCCCTATCTAAGCCGGCCCTGGTCATGTGAGTATACGTTTCAATCTTCAATGAGTGATTTGGACCAATAAATTAATCTTTGATATGAGTTCACTAATCCATATCAACCGCATAGTCATAGATGTAAGGTCCAGAGAAATAAGATACAGTTTGAACATGTAACAATCGTAAAAGCTCACCAAGTAGCTAACGTTCATATCAGACCGGAGACTTGTCATTATCCTCCTGGACCGTCCAATATCATCTTCAAGTGAAAGAAGTAATAGCCATCATCTCCAGTTATCTTCTTTTTTTTTGTTTATACAAAGTACAATAGATAGAAGTAATATTCAAATTCACTATTCATCAAAAGATAACGCAAACTTTAGTACGTAGTTAAACCGTTAAAAAGTAATGTCTCAACGGTGCTAGCTAGCTCAGTGAAAAATACATAAGAACTCAGCTTTATTCTCAGCCTAGAAAAATATAGTCTCGGAAACTTAAAGTTCGATCACAACAGCTCATGACGGATGATGAGTCTTTGGATCATTTGTAATACAAGAGAAGTCTTGATCCAAGTCATGATCCAAGGAAGAAGAACAATATCTTTCATGGAAACTTGTGCTTCCTCCTTCTGCTCCTCCAAGCTTCTTCATAGATGTGATTACTTGACGAAGTTCCAAGTTTTCCTCTTTTAGAATCACGTTCTCTTGAAGAACAAGATCATTGCTATCCGAGGCTTTGTTAAGCTTGTCTAAAATCTGGTGATTCTCGCTTCGAAGCCAAGCAACTTGGGATAAGAGCTCATCTAAGTGTCTTTGCTTCCTCATTCTTGACCTTCTTGCTGATTCTCTGTTGGATACCATACGCCTTTGCTTTCTCTCGTTGATGACGAATACATCTTCAGTTGCTTCATCGGACGTGGTAGAGTTGTGGCTTGCCGGAGATTGTAGATTATTGAGTTCTTGCATTTGAGGGTATGAGATAAGATTGAGATTGTTATTGGTTGAGGGGTTTAAGTTGCTGTAATAGTGGTTTAAGTGGAAGTAGTTTTGTTGTTGCATGTTCTTTATACTTGAACTATCATAGTCTGGATGCATGGTCAATTTCTCTCTAGTTAGATCGCAAAGAGGGTGAGGTTATGGTAGAGATTGGCTGAGAATTAAGGGGCTGATAGAAAGGCATTGAAGTGGACCACACTTTTTGTAAATTGGTGCTTTCGTGACACTTTCAAGGATTTTGCTTTTGAAAAATATGTTAGATTATGTCTTCTTCTACATGACCATTGGCATGTTTTCTTTCTTTAAGTTATTGCGAAGAATATTTGTTTAGCTTTTTTAATGGCTGGCATATAAATCTACAAGTGTCGTGGACACTAAAGAGGATGTTTTTTTTTTCGTGTAAAAAGTATAGTTATGAGTCTGACATGATAAACAGGTTGAAGTTTCTGCGAAAAAAAAAAAAGATAATCAAGTTGAAGTAGTATTATAATTTATAAGCTGATCCCATTTACATGTATATTATTTATTCATCGATCGGTTAATGCATGAAAATTAATTTATTATGGAAAACGCATGCCTTATGTTCCATCGTAACCTGATAATGAGTGCTTTCATGGTGTATCATACACACAGCTTATATATATGGGTGTATATTAGTGTATGAGTTGTGACACATGGATGTGGTGCATCGATCATGATACGATTAGCTTAGTAACCAAGTGGCAAGTTGTTGTTATATTTACAAATGGAGTATAAGAGAAGGCGCTTTGGTTCTAAAGTTTTATACAAAACATCGCATCTCATATTTTTTCAAAAAAAAAAAAACATCGCATCTCATAATGAGACTTCGACGTTATCACTTATCGACAAACTAGACCAAACACCTACTTCAGTTCACATTTATTTTCACAACTATAAACTATTAAAAAGATGAGTGTACCAATATCTGTACGTAACATGTAAATTATTAGTTAGTACTACACTTAGATGCATGGTTTAGACTTTTAGCTACAGTTTATGTATCTTGGCAAAAAAAGTTCTGTAGAACGTTCTATGTAGCTCACGCACGTAATGTAGCTAAATGAAGGCATATGCAGCTCAATTTTGACATTTGATCATATTGTGTAAATACCTCAATGTCTCTTTTAATGGTTCTTGGTTACTAATACATAGTTATGACTATTTACCAAGTAATATATTAGTATTTCACTACGTACTAATAATGGAAATTATTAGACTAGTCTACAATTTTCAGACCGATAAATATGCATGGTTTTATACTCCAGATCGTTTTTCTTGTCCCTCACGCGATTAAATAATATACATTCGAATATTCAATCGATCTAAACTCAACAGGCTTACGGCACAATACGCTTATTGCTAAACATAACACACATTGCTAAAGGATAGCTCAAGAAGAGCAAAATTGCTGCGACTATCTGTCCGATGGGGGAAACGAATGCTTGCATATAAGACAATGCATGCTTATACAGCCTTAAACCAAAAGAAAAAGTGTATATCAATCAAAACAAAAATGTATATCAATCGATCTTAACTAAACGAAATTTGTATCGATATATTATACAATTAACAGTCGTTTTTTGAATAGCAAACATGAAGGAGATTGATCGAGATTTTATAACCGAACAGCATCTATATATTGTTATTTATTTATTGATGTAATCGTGAGCTTTACTTGTATCTATAACCTGTTCAATGCTCATAACTTCACATCCACACGTGTACACATTCCTCTTCTTCAAAAATTGTCGTTACATATGTTTTAATGATAAAGTTGATCTTTCGTTGTCTGTAATCTGACCGAGAGATTATTGTTGCTTAAAGTAAACTGCCGCTGTAACTAAAAACTGTGGTTAGTTCCTCTCACATGTTTAATGATTTCATATAATAATATATATATATATATATATTCTTTTTTATATAATAATATATATTTGATGAATCGATAAAGTTTTAACAGTTGTTAAAAAACATGAATAAATTGAATAGAGATATTGAAAACAATTAATAAAAGCCATATACATTTATGTTTTCCCTTCTAATTTACAGTAAAAACAAATTTCTAACCGTCAACCTTCTGACAATACAATTGGTATTTTAATTACGCTTTGTAATTTTGGATAAAACCACTAGGGCGATTTGTCGACTGTGTATATTAATCGAATCTCTACATATTGTTGTTCTTAGTTTTTAAATACTTCAAGATTTGAATATAAGGTTTTTAGTAATAAGTTTGTTTTGTACTTTAAAAGGGATCCTTGACAGTTTGTTAAAATATGTACCTTGTTTTACAAATATTAGTAATTGACAGTTAGTTAAAATAAACCATCCAGAGCAAGACAAAATTGTGATCGGCTCTCAAAATCTAATAAAATTTTCAGTCCAGAAATCTTATTTTAGTTCTATTAATGGCTGCTTTATTAAAAAGTTTTAAATGTATCTATTTATATTTGTTACTTGGTTTCGAAAACAAAACATATTAATTCCTTCTTATGTATTCATGCATTTGTTTCCTACAAGTACCACTAAATCTCTTCACAAGAAAAATCCTTAAACCAAATTAAAATAAACACAAACACCTGTTCAGTCTCTTCTTATCTCAAAGTTAGATGATATGTTCCTAAAATATACACATGCATTTTTGAAATCTAGAATATTATAATGTTGAAAATGATAATGCATTCGACTTGGGGACATATCTATACCATGCTTCGGTTGAAATCAAGGTAGCAATCTAGTTTAAGTTGTTGTTGTATAAGGATAGTGTTTTTTTTTTTCTGAAACAAATAAGTATAGTGTTTAGTTCTAAAAAATGTTATATAGTTTCATGATTTTTTCTTTTCGGAACGTTGAGTTCATTTGAAATAATAAACCTTACAATTCCACAATGTTTTTTGATACTTTGTACTGGATTGACAAATGACAACTGTAATAAACAGAGCTGGTCCATTTACATATTTATTTATTATACATACTGAAGACCTACTTTACTTTATTTATTTGCCACAAATTTAATATTATCTTTGGATCTCTCATTGTCCAATGGATGTCATAAGTGAGAGTTCCACAAGTCTAGAATATGCTATTTTCAAAACAATTGCATATAGTTAGTTATCTTACTAAATAAATACATATTATGCAGACATTCTAAATTGATTAAAAATGTGGACCATATCGTAAGTTTACACCTTTGATTATTGTATGCTTTCAGTTCAGATATATTTTTGTTAATAGTTTTGACGGTTAACTTCGTGATTAGGTTTGCTTAACGACATTATTAATTAGTAGGGCTGCTAATGTGGTTTAGAT
The DNA here is from genome assembly GCF_000695525.1 of Brassica oleracea var. oleracea. Classification (NCBI taxonomy): domain Eukaryota; kingdom Viridiplantae; phylum Streptophyta; class Magnoliopsida; order Brassicales; family Brassicaceae; genus Brassica; species Brassica oleracea. Next base: position 3,744,010 of record NC_027750.1, on the reverse strand, counting down.
AGTGAAAACTAAATAAATAGATAAGATGTACTCCTAGTATTTTTCTCTATATTCTTTATTTATCACCAAAATACATATGAGTGCATGCATATAAGTACGAATAAAAAGATAATATACTTTATTACTTTATTTAATTAAAGGTCTACTTTGGCTTTGTATAAAATCATTGTTAAAAAATAATAATCCGGAATCTTTGTGAGCTGAGGTCGTTTGGTTGCTGCCGGTTTTGAAGCTTTGTGTTGCTCTCTTGTTGTTGTTGTTTGTGTTGGAGATAGCTCTTTGAAGCTAGTGTCTCTGTTCTGTTCAGGCTGTTGAACAGGGAGGACGTGGTTGTACTCATACCATTTATATAGTGGATTTTTGAGTGGACTACGGTCCCGTGGTTTTTCCTTCTCACATCGAGGAGGTTTTCCACGTAAAAATTGTGTGTCTCATTTAGTTATCGCAACTTTGATATCTTGCCATCGTCGAAGTATTTTCCTCACAGGTTCGCACAA
>NC_027750.1:3717244-3739818 GCF_000695525.1 Brassica oleracea var. oleracea | reverse complement strand
TTGAGTGGACTACGGTCCCGTGGTTTTTCCTTCTCACATCGAGGAGGTTTTCCACGTAAAAATTGTGTGTCTCATTTAGTTATCGCAACTTTGATATCTTGCCATCGTCGAAGTATTTTCCTCACAGGTTCGCACAAGGTCAGGGGAACACGACCATTAGTATTTCCGCTGCGCCGTGTGAGTTTCCCCAACAATAAGTACGAATAAAAAGATAATATACTTTATTACTTTATTTAATTAAAGGTCTACTTTGGCTTTGTATAAAATCATTGTTGAAAAATAATAATCCCAAACGCTATTACAGAAAATATTTATCACAACTTCGTTATAAAAAAAGCACTATAAATAACAGTTATTGCCGACGAAATAGAAAAGACCATCCTTTTAATTTCCTTCCTTCCTTGGTACATACTAGAAAAACCATACTCTCTCTTCTTCTCCCTATATCTCCGACCTGCATTCTTCTCTATTCTCCGGTGAAATCTGAACGGAAAATCTCATCAACCAATTAAATCAAAGCATTTTATTTTTCTGCGGTTGCTTTGATTTAAAAGGGTCGATCACCATTGCTGAATCACAAAGCTTTCTCTCATTGTGTCTGTAACTTGAAGTGTTGCCCTCATCACTTGTTCTGGGTTGCTTCTGAGAGTTTTAAAGTTTTCATTTTTAAAACCTAAAGTTTCCTCTTTTATTATTATTTTTAATTTTATTCAGTCGAGCAAGATCTGGGTTTACCTTAGATTAAGACGACGATCGTGGGAACTTAGAAAAAAAAAACTGTTTTTGTTTCGAGGTGTGATTAATGCTCACAGAGAGCGTCATTAAGTGTTCGATGAAATGCCTCTGAGAGAATCTCTGTGCGAAGAAGAGGGGTAGTTAGGTGATTTTAGAAGAAACCAACCAAACATGTGTAAAACGGACAAGTTTCTTTACCACAGGAAACTCTGGGAGATGAAGGTTAGGCTTTTAGGAGAGACTAAAGTTGAGAAACTCAGGAGCTCCTTTGTCTCCAGGTCTCGTATGAGCCTATGGATGATTCGTGCTGTTACCGTATTGTTGCTCTGGAGCTGTTTCGTTCATTTGATGGCTTTGGGAGAGATGTGGGGGCCGAGGTTGTTCAAAGGCTGGCCTTCTTGCTTCAATCAACATGATCTTTCCACGGTTATAGAGATGAGGTCTCTCCCTGCTAAGATCGCCCTTCCGCCTAAAAGTAAGTGTTGGAGTTTTGAGTAATAATGTAGCTAAACTTGGAAACTAATCTTTTTGTTTTCTCAGGGGTATACCAGAACAATGGTTATCTTATGGTTTCCTGCAATGGAGGACTTAATCAAATGAGAGCAGCTGTAAGAAAACGATTTCTATGTGCAAAGTTAGTCTCTTGGTGATATGTTTTACTTACTTTCTTTGTTGTCTGCTCTCTACAGATATGCGATATGGTGACTGTTGCAAGATTCATGAATGTCACACTTGTTGTGCCTGAGCTTGACAAGACCTCGTTTTGGAACGATCCAAGGTGTGTTTGTCATCATCACTTAAAGCTTCTTCTTGACCTCTGTTTTTTATTTCTCAATTGGACAATCTCTTAAATTTGTTTACTTCTTTGGTGCAGTGAGTTTAAAGACATATTTGATGTGGATCACTTCATAACTTCATTAAGAGATGAAGTTCGGATACTTAAAGAGTTGCCTCCAAGGGTTAAGAAAAGAGTTGAGCTTGGAATGTACCACGCAATGCCTCCTATTAGCTGGTCCAACATGTCTTACTACCAAAATCAGGTTAATATTCCTAGGTTAGAGATTAGTTATTCTTTGCTTCTTGTGGTCCTAAATTCTTCAAACCGGAACAGATTCTTCCATTGGTGAAGAAGCACAAGGTCTTACACCTGAATAAAACGGATTCAAGACTAGCTAATAATGGACTGCCTGTGGAGGTTCAGAAGTTGAGGTGCAGAGTGAATTTCAATGGACTTAAGTTCACTCCTCAAATCGAAGAATTAGGTAGACGAGTGGTCAATATTCTGAGAGAGAAAGGTCCCTTTCTCGTCCTGCATCTCAGATACGAGATGGATATGTTGGCATTTTCCGGTTGCTCACATGGTTGCAACCCTGAGGAAGAAGAAGAAGAAGAACTAACAAGAATGAGGTACAACACAAAAAAAAACCGAAAATCTAATCTTTCATGTTGTTCAGACTTTGATGGATTAAACCATCTTTTCTTGTAGATATGCTTATCCATGGTGGAAGGAGAAAGTCATAAACTCTGAGGTGAAGAGGAAAGAAGGCCTTTGTCCTTTAACTCCTGAGGAAACTGCTCTCACGCTGACTGCATTGGGCATTGACCGTAACGTTCAGCTTTACATAGCTGCTGGTGAAATCTACGGTGGTGAAAGGCGGATGAAGGCTTTAACAGACGCTTTTCCAAATGTGGTAAGTAGTCATTTCATTTTCTACTGTTCTTTTCCGAACTTATAACTTCCATTGACTTACATTCTCATAAACCTAACTCAGGTCCGGAAAGAAACGCTACTAGATTCCTCTGATCTTGATTTTTGTCGGAACCATTCATCTCAAATGGCTGCACTTGATTACCTAGTGGCTGTTGAGAGCGATATATTTGTTCCAACTAATGATGGGAACATGGCAAGAGTCGTTGAAGGTCATCGCAGGTGAAATGTCCTTATCTTCCTTCTTCTATCTTCTCCTATCTACATCCGGAGTGGCTGACACCATTTTTTTCTACAGGTTCTTGGGATTTAAGAAGACAGTTCAGCTGAATAGGAAATTCTTAGTTAAGCTGATAGATGAATTTATCGAAGGGTTGTTGACTTGGGATGTGTTCTCGTCCATGGTGAAGGCATTTCACTCTACTCGTATGGGAAGCCCGAAGAGACGGTTAGTGATTCCCAATAAACCAAAGGAAGAAGATTACTTCTATGCCAACCCGCAAGAGTGTCTGCAGCTGTTAGATGAACCATTGAGGGTCATTTGAAGAAGGTGACTTCACCATTGGGGAGAGAACGGCTGAATATGTGGGTTAAAAGCTCTAGTTTACAGTCTGAAAGATTAAGTTACAGTGTGTTTTTTACCGATTTAAGTTACTTAGGGTTCTTGGTGAATAGATTTCTGAAAAAGCTTCCATGGATGGAGAGGAAAAAAAATGTTGATTGAAGCTTTATCCCCATTGTAAAGTTTGGCATCCATGGCCTTGCCAGTTTTGTTAGCTAAATAAAATGTGCCATTTTATGTAAATTAAAGCTTGGTTACATCTTATATATTATATATCAGATTATTATATTCTCTTTTCATAAAAGTTATCCCAATTTTTCTGCCTAGGTAGCAAATGTTGTCTATACAAAAAAAAATCATATTTTTAGCCAAAAAGGAAAACATAATTAACAAATGAGAGTTTTAGTAACATTTTTAACAATCTTATGTAAGTATAGACAATGCAAATGACCAATAAAGTAGATTTATTAGGCAAAATCACAAATTTAAATAATAATTTAGAGTATAAAATTGTGGGTTGTCACTTGTCAACTACTAATTAACGTTTTAGTTTATGAAATGTATTGACTAACATATTGGTTAGTACAATAACACTTAAGTTTCACCTACTAATTCAATATGCTCCGCTACCTTAACTTCAAAAGTGGAATCCGCTCCATTACACGACAGAAACACTAACTCTCAGAGTATGTTGAGAAGCCAACCAAAACACTTTTGCTTGTTTTTTGTTTACAACCAAATCACTTCTATATTTTCTGACAACGATCTTGAGAAATAATGGAGTTGACTCACTAACCCATTAAGTACGTTTTAAAATAATTTACAAAATATTTTAGTATAAACTATTTCGAGAAAACCAAACCAGAAATTAAATCTCGAGAAAATACACATCATTCGAAGAAATGAATACTAATACATAGCTTTCAAGTGATCCAAAAAAAATAGCTATTTTAGTATTGATACAAGTGATCCAAGAAAATATCCCTTTTTCAAAAAAAAAGGTGATCCAAGAAAATATTTAACAGCTTTATATTCCTATCAACGGGTGATCCAAGAATTTTGCTGAGTTTATTGATCGATACCAACACTATTTGATTTTTTTAAGAAAATTCTCTTATCTGTATGCTTTGCCACTGTAATCATGTTCACCTTCATTGCAGTTTTATATCTTCAAAGCTACTTAAACAGAATGATTAGATTTGTTTGTTTTCAAATGAATTGTGCATCACTACAAAAAGTTATACTAATATAATGCTTTAGCCGTTTTGATATGTCTCCCTCTCCCCTGGCTTCAATTTTCTTTGCCAACAGCTCCCTTTAGTGCTTATTAAATGGAATTAATATTCTTGGATCCACTGAGACACATAGCTTTCGCATCACAACAAGTACACAAAAGTTGATCAAGATATCATTATTAATTAATGGGTTCAGAAAGTGGGTGGCTATTGTTTATGGAGTTTTATTAGTTTCTGAAGTTGCTGATCTATTTTTACAGGTTTTTTTCATTTAACAAACTGATGTGATTCTATTTTTTCTTTGTTTTTCTTATTAATCGGTAGACGTTATAGTCCTTTTATAGACAATTAGCCGTTGTTTAAGGCCTAAATCATTCCTCCATGATAGAGTTAGAATAGTGACTTAGAGTACTCACCCAATCTCAAGACCACTAGACCAAGGGAAAGTACATTTAGCTTAATAATTTTTAAAATACATATAAATTGACTGTTTTGAAAATAAATTTAGTATAATTACTTTTTAAAATATAATAGTATAATATACCAATGTTGACAAAAAAAGAAATAATATACATTGACTGGTTTGATAATGAATAAATTATAAATACTTGACATTAACCTCACTTCTTCAATGCTTGAACCAACAGAAAAAAAAACGAAGAAACCCATATCTTAAACCGAACATAACCGGGATTGTAACAAAACAAATTGCGATTGGTCTAGGCAGTTCCGAGATTCCTTTAAAATGATATCCGCACAAAAAGACAAAAAAGGGTTATCCACCTTCCTCTTCCTTCCTATGTCGTCAGTCAACCAACTAAATAATACGACAAAGATCTTTGCTTTTTCTGCTGGTTTCTCATTAGAACTTGAGAGCATGCGGTAGAGTCTTGTCTGAGAATCATCCGAAGAGTCTCTGAATCATCGGAACAAAAGGGTATTTTGTAATCTTGTGTTCATAGAATTCATTCTGTTATTACTCTGTTTTTGATTTAGAGAATTGAAGTGGGTATTCTGATACATAAAGGTCTCTCCTTTTCACATTTTTGTCTAAATCTTTCTTTGAAGTGAATGGAAAAATCTAAACTTTGTTGCTGAAACAGGTGGACGTTACTCTAGTCACACTCTACTTTGGGGTATATCTCCCTTTGAAATTTACATGTTGAGGATAACAATGAAGCATACTACAGAGGAAAAAAAAGAATCACGGATTCAATCGGTATATGAAACTAAGACAGTATACATGATCCAGAACAAGGCACTTATAGGCCACCAATCACCCGTGATGAGTCTGGGATGATACCAAAATCTCCCATTGCACATTCAGAAGGACCTGTCCGAGAAGCAGCAGGGTCTCCCACCTCGTTCCAGTCTATTCCCAGCTTCTCTAGTGCCCTGTAAACGGCATCTGACACATTCGCATCTAACGTCCTCTTCACCGTTCCATGGTCTATGAATGTTTCCACGGGATTGATCCGGCATGGTTGACACCTAAAAACCCAAACAAAACAATAGAAACACGTGTTCACAAGTGGGCAAGTGAAACATGAGACGGGCAAACAAAACATTGACTCACAGTATGAGGTCCAATGAGAGGAGCGACATATATAGTGTCAGAGTAAGCTGGGTTCTTAACACTTGTTGAGGCCCAGAGAAGCCTCTGCTTCTTGGCACCTTTCTTCACCAAAGCTTCCCATCTTGGACCTGAGAACTTCTTCTGGTATAGTTGGTATGCTAATGCAGCTTGAGCCACAGCCGCCTGCAAGAACAACACATCAGGTGCCACAAACTCATAAACTGTGAACCTAGCTTTTTTACCTTGCCACGGAGGTCTAGTGCTTCTGGGGTACCAATATTCTCAAGCATCTTGTCCATGAGGGTATCCACCCTACTGACAAAGAAGGAAGCAACACTTGTAACTCTTGAGAAGTCATCAAGTCCAGACGCCTCGAGTCCATCCAAGTATGCATCAATCACCGCCTCAGATCTGGCTATTGAGAATATAAGCTGATACATAACAGAACAAGGATGTATCATATAAGACCATATAAAATGAAACAACCAGAGTAAAAGCAAAAGCTAAAAGAGGAAAGAGAGAGGGAGATGGTTGTAAAAAAGTTACCGCAGGGTTGCTAGATACACCTCGAACGTCACGGGCAATAAAGGTTTTGAAGTTACTCTTAGCTGCTGTAGAAGCGCACTTGGGGAGACTGAAACTAAACTGCACAAGTTAAAAATAACACAATATTATGAGAAAAACATCATAAGATGCTCGCCAATGCTTAAGGAGAAAATCAGAAACAGGTTATAACTAGTGAAACCAACATTACTCAAAACATCCAATGGACCAGGCTCAAAGAACATGCAAGCTCTCACGGCAGAAAACTAGAAAAACAAAAAAATCAAAACAAAAACGCAGCCTTACCTGTCCAGAGTGAATGAGAGTCACCAGTAAGTACTTTTTATACGCCTCAAGAGCTATGGCGTTGACAGTATACAATGGAGCAGTGACAGCCTGAGAAAAAGCACTTCAATCGAGTTAACTAAAGCACAATTCCATGACCGCTAAAAACATGTGAAAAAGTAAAACCATGGTATTGTCATATAACAGTTATAGTAAAAAACCAAGTGTGGGTCACAGAGAATACAGTAGCATCTGGAGCACAAGCCTTTCCGCCTCCTTAGCATTAGCAAGTTGGACCATGTTGGCTATATCTTGAAGCGACAAGGTCAAGAACTTGTGAGTCAATCTCAAAATGTTACGCTTGTAAAGGGATGACACTGCTTGCTAAACTAATCCAAGGTTCTTATCCTGAAAAAGGGTAAATGTAACGTCAACCTTAACCCACATAACAAAGTCAAAAACCAAGCTTTGCTCAAAAAAAAAATCAATCTTTATACAAATACCTGAATAGGTTTGGCATTTGTGGGAGGGGTTGCATCACAATCGTCCAATCCTATGGAAATCAAACAAAGAAAACATATGAGTAGTTTCCAATACATACATAATCAAGCAAGAGCATTGGAACATAGGTTGGATCGTTTTCAAGATCATCATCGGTAGTCTCATCCGTAGTTTCACCGCCTTCATCGTCGTCCTCCGCCGCCCCTTCTTCCTCGGCCTCCTCGTCCCCTTCTTCTCCCGTCGATAGTGAATGAGCGCCAGATTCGGCCTGTATTGGGGGTGATGCGTTCTTCTGACGAATTCTCCTCCTCCGTCGCGACGGTACACCCAACAACCGGTCCGAGTCGTATCGACGAGCAGTTGAGTTGTCTGGGTCGGTTCACCGGCGTCCAGTCGTAGTTATCTGAAAAGAGACCTTCGACAAAAGGGGGCCCAGGGCCGAGTAACTCGACGGTGATGTTGAACGGAGGATTCGGCTGGTCCTGCCTGTCTAAAACGGCATCCAATTCGTCGTGCTCCAGCCACCGTTGGGTCGAATGATGGAAAATAGCGTCGAACGCCCCGTCGCCGCCGACGACCATCTCTTGGAGATTCGTATTCGCCATTTTCTTTTTCTTGATCTCGCGTTTGATGGTTGAGTCTAATTAATGAAGAAAGAAAACCCTTTATACAGAACATAAAGATCTCAGCCGTAGGTTTAAATCTACGTGAGATGTGAACCGTTAATTTGCTTTCAACACAAGGTCACGCGCTTAAAGCCACGTTTAGTAATTAATATAGGTAAAACTTTTATTTATACAAGGTCAAATAAATATTCTTCCGCTTTTAGAAAAAAAAAACATATAATTATTCCATAATTTATTTTGACTGATCAATTAGTATTTAGGTCAGCTCAATATTTTATAATCTACTCAACTACACTTTGAAGGGATGTGTGACATGTCCATAATTGTTATTTTAAACCATAAGCTCTCAAACTCATTAGAGCATATGATTATTGGTATCTGGAGACATGCTATTTGCCAGGATTTCCACATAAATTTGGAACAAAAGGCGATAGTGGTCAACATGTCAAAAGCTTGTTTTTTTTTTGGGTCAACATGTCAAAAGCTTGTTCTAATAGACCAAATTCTTTATATTCTTTATATATATAAAACAATGTTTCTCTTTTTCTTAAGCCATCCACGTCCTCTGCTACGTAGATAAGTCGCTGCAGGAGGTGTTGACACGTCAGCAATGGAGGATGCACACCGTTTCATTTAAACGCTTACGAAATGGGCTGCGTCTCGGAATGGGCCTGTTTATGCAAAATTATTACATGTTCTGGCCCGACAGAATATTAGAATTCTCTAACCCTAATGACTTTGGTTAGGAGGAGCTGTCGTCTCTTCTTCTTCTGAAACGGTTTGAGTAAAGAGGTGAGTTCATGTTTACTCTCATTCATTCGCCCATCCACTACGTAGTCTCCAATGCGCTTTTTTCGATCTGAAAGTCGGACCTCCCGTATAATTAAATATGTGTGAGTATTCATCTCTTCATCTCATCTGCCTTCATATCTCAAAGATCTCAAACTAAAATTTTGTGAAATGGCTAATACTAGGTTTTTTTTTCTCTGACCTAAGTCCGGCAAGTGCTCCTCCTTCGTCGAGGCTCGGCTCCTGCGGTTCTGGGAGGCCAGGAACGTCAAAAAGGGTGGGGAGCTTATGTGGATCGGATTGATATGCTGCTTGTGGATGTAAATGTAAGTTTCGCTTTAAAATTTTATTTTTTGTAGTTTGATTTTTCCGGTGACGTTACCCCTGTTTATTGGTACTGATGATCCAAAACTCTGTGTTAAGGTCGTTATTCAAACTCTTTTGAATGATAAATCTTGAACCCGTTTGTTGATTATGCTTTCTTTACACATGTGTTGCAGCGACGTGAATGTCAACCGTCTTGCTCCACCAGTATGAGATGGACACATGGTGTTGTTTCGTCTCTCGCTCTAGGTGGACCAAGAAGCTTCAACTGACTGTCTTAGCCTTTACTTGCGTGACCTGCAACAACACTAATTCTGTTGGTCTCTTCCGGTATGTAAGACTCTAAACGCTTTTTTTCCTTAGCTTTAGATACCTTTTAAATTAGTTAATTTGGTTAATTATTCTTTTTTTTTTTTTAATGTAATGAATGATTTAATTAATATTCTTAAAATTATAGATTGTGAAAGATATTCACAGCAATGTGTATAAGGCGAAGATTTATTGACTAAGAAAATGGTAGCTTCAAAGAAAGTTAGATTTAATCATTTGGAAGCATAAAGTGTTAAGTTCATGGCGTTAAAGAATCTTGTCCTGCAGGGGCTGAGTCATCATAAAGTTATTAGCTCTCTACATCGTTTTCAGCCTGTGGAGCATGATCTTTATGGCCTTCTGCAACTCCAGGTATTAGCTTTGATCTTTTTCAAGTTTGTGTTGTGTTTTGCGTTTCAATTCTTGCTGGTGAGTGATGAATATATTGTTTTATAGAAGATAAGATGATTAAATATGGGAAAAGTTAATGTTCAAGTCTTCATATGCAGTGTAAATATGCTTCCACATATAAGTGGTAATTGTGATAAAATGATGTGATGTTTCATTTTTTCTTAGTTTTTATTCTCAAGGCAACCTTTTTTTTTTGTTACAAATGGTTATGTTTTCGTCTGCTTAGTTTTGATGCATATTTCATGCCGCTTACTTCCGTAGTATGAAATAGTTCTTATACTTTTGGTTTGATCAGACGGGCAATGATGACGATGGTGGTGATATGCCTGGAATGAACTCAGTCTCTGCTAAGGTGGACGTTGGTGGTAGTGCTCTTGAGGGAGCACCGACTACATTATCAGGTCCAAGTGATCTCGACACTAAGAAGCCTCCGACTCGAGCATCTTTGAAGATGGCCGAGAAATTACGCATGGCATAGGTGAAGATAACGAGAGCTCTGAATGCATTATTTTTTATTTGAATAATGGTAATGCATCAATGTTGCTTAACGAGTTTTTTTTCTTTCGTTCTATCAGTTTGGGTTTGGTATGTTTTGTTCAGACGGTGTTTAAAAATATTTCTAAGATTAAATAAATTGATGTATTTATCACATGTTGTTTAATCATTACGGTTCCATTTAAAAATGTATTACTTAAACATGTAACTCTTTCAAAACGGTATTTTAGATATGTATACCATCAAACCTGGTATATCCGGCCATTTTTAAAAACATGAGCTTCATACTTTTCCAAATATAGTCAAGGTTAATTTGTTGCGGGAGGTTGATGTTACTATAAGTTTCCGACCATCATTCCTTCATGAACTAGCATGTTCTTTAAGAAGAGAAAAAACTCTGTGTATAATTCTTTGTAAAACATTCAAACAATATCAACCATATTTTACAAGCAATAATCCGTGCATCACAAACATAACAAAAATCAGCAGAACTATAGCTCTGAATAGTTGGCACTACAAATCTTTTCTTCACTAGGAAGGTGAACTTGCCACTTAAAAAGGGAATTCTTCATCTCACTAACTCAAAATCTGAAACGAAATAATTCTACCTTCACTACCCTTTATATTCCATTTTATAAATCATTATAAAGAACAAACGAGTATAAACAGATATTCGTTTACCTTTTTTTGCAGCTATCACTAGACACTAAGATCAAACAAGTTATAAAAATAGCCATACTCAGTGGACTACACAAGCACTTCAGTCTTATTAAGCTTTAAATAAACACTTGAAAATATGAGTTGTATATAAAAGTTGTGACACAAAAAATAATATAAAATTTAAGTATGATACGTTATGAAAGTTTGAACCCTAAAAAAATCGACAAAAAGCAGTATATACAAAACCTGACACATACATGATGGTAAAATAAAGGATAATACACATATATATCTAAATCTCAGCCTAAAGTAAGCCAAACCAACGTTTTCCTCCTCCTTACTTATAGTAGTATTGGTTTGTCTTGAACAAGATTAACATGAAAGCTCTGTAAAATGAAACAGATAATTTAAAACCCGCATAACAATCATACAAGCAACTGAATACAAGTAACCCACCCATTATGAGTTTAACGTAAGAAATAACAACAACATGCTGACCTTTTAAAACACACAAAGCATAGCATGTATCTTAGACACTCAAACTCTAAAATATACAATCATCATGAGCAAACAAAATAACTCATATCAATTTATCATACATATCACTTGCAATCGCAGTCCTAACACACAAACAACAAAATCTAACAACAGTTATACAAACTAAGTAATAAGTTACACATATCCCGCCCGTAGGGCGGACCGGCCCTAGTATATGTTTGCACACATTGTACCTGTTTTGTTAGAAGTGGAGATCGTGTAACTAGTCAAGCCAAAAGGAGACACAGAAACCGAAAACATAAGCCAATACTTCGGCACCTGTGTAGGGGCATGACCTAAGTATGCCTCCACATGATAGTTCCTTAGGACCTCTCATATTCATCCGTAAATGGAACGAGTTTGTTTGCCCTTTTGTTTGACCAACTCATATTCATTCAATAGTAGTTTTTTGTTCTCTTTTATTATGCAATTAGAGGGTTTATGTCAGTCGACAAAAGTTACTGTTTTGTAAATTTCACATAAACAATTTTTCAATTCAGTACCAGTTGGGTTGAGATGAAAATATAAACCATCACAATATAAATTCATTACCAGTCGGGTTGAGATGAAAATACCAAGCAATCCAAACTCAGCAACCTTGAATCAACCACCTGATACCACTTGTTAGGTTTAAAGTTCGTTTGATGTTCGATATGAACCACAAAGCTGTTCAACCTCAAATCGACGTTGCAAAATTCGCGACGCGACTCTCACGAGAACACTTAGGAACACAAGTACGCACGAATTGAATGAGAACGGAAGTAAGAACAAGAGTACACACATAGATTAATTGATTACTCAGAGTTCACCGATGTGGCTACATCTCTGGGGCCTGGCAAGGCAAATCGCTAACTCTTTAAGATCACGCGATGGCTACGACCTAAAGTTTGTAACCCTAATACAATATACATTCCTCTTATATTTCGATTAGGTTACAACAACACACGAGCTTTGCTTTTATAATAAGCAAAGTCTGCTACAACTTGATAACCGATTTAATAACATTAAACCATTGAGTAATATTAACCAGGCGTTAACCCAACGCAATATAACCCAATTGTCAATCTCGACTTGGTTTAATGCTCCAATATGGCTGATTCTTCATCACCAACGTAACAATCTCAACCTTGATGACTAATCAGCTCTATCTGCAGCTATCATGTTGCCAACTCATGTACTTGCCAGGCAATGCCAAACTTAGTGGTTGGCCACTCTGAGAACTTTGAGAGCCGCTTCAAACCTCATCACATGAACGACTTTGGTAATATGTCTGTAGGGTTCTTCGAAGTGTGTATCTTCTCAACGATCACTTCCCCTTTCTCAATGATATCTCTGATGAAGTGGAGTTTCCTGCTGACGTGTTTAGTCCGTTCGTGGTGAATGTTGTTCTTGGCAAACACAATCGCACTCTGCGAATCACACTAGATCTTCACTGAAAATTGTTCGAAACCCATCTCCTCAGACAAGCCTCTCAGCCAAATTGCCTCCTTAACTGCGTATACAAGCGCCATGTACTCTGCCTTTGTTGTAGAAAGAGATACCACATGTTGCAAACATGATCTCCACCTAATGCCATTTCCTTAACTCGTTTTTCTCCTCCTCCAGCGCGGAACTCATTCCCTATGCGGCGGTGTGACTTCTAGAGGAGAGAATCAATGGTCAGCAGAAGGTGGGTTGTTCTCCGTTCTCAGAGTCAACATGTACGGGGTCTTTACGACGATGGCGTAGTCAACCGGAGACGTGAACCCTATCGATGTACGTGGTGGAGATCTACATCCCGGCGCCGGAATTTGAAGTTCTGTCTCAGATCTGGCGGTACAAGCTCTACACCACCCGAAGCGATGAGTTTGTTGAACGGTACGTGTTTAAGCTTCTGAAGCCCGCTTTTCAGTCCGGTCACCATGTCTGGTTTTACGGCTGAGAGTTGAGACAGCGAGACCCAACGGACTCGGATCAATTTGGGAACGCGCCTCTGGGTGTCGGCCAGTTAGTACAAGGACTTCAAGCTTTTTCTATGGATGCTAATAGCTAGGACAAGGAATGATAATCCTGAATTGGTTTCAGGTCATTTGTGTTGAGTTTTGTCTTGTATTTGAGGTTGAATTTTAGGAGGTTAAAGGGATGGTTCACTTCGTTTCATGGAGTGAATTCATCCCATTGTGGTTGAAAAATACATGATGCACGTTAGGTTACGTTGGATCCAACTTAGTGATTCAGAGTGGAACTAGACTGCTTCATTGTATTATGTGGTATAATCTCAAGTGGGATTAAGTCTTTGTACCAATGCTTTGTGAAATTAATGTTGAAGTTGAGCCAAAAAAAATAAAATATATATATATATATATATAAAAGGGTTCTCAAAAGGATACCAACTCACATTCATTCCCTCATTTTTCTTCTCTTTCAACTAGAATAAATAATCTAAATCGGATATCAAGAATATAAACCGGATACAGAACGATGAACACATCCAAGACCAAGAAGAAGCAAGAAGAGGTCAGTACAAGGTTTCTTGGGGTAAGAAAGAGGCCTTGGGGAAGATACGCAGCTGAGATAAGAGACTCAACAACAGTTTAGAACTTTTGATACAGCCGAGGAAGCTGCCCTGGCTTACGATAGAGCTGCTCGGTCCATGCGTGTCACTAGTGCCCGAACCAACTTTGTCTACTCAGACATGCCTCATTCCTCCTCCGTCACCTTCATTGTTTCTCCCGACGATCCTCCTCCTCCTCTACCTCCCCTCCTGCTCCTACTTGTCCAGACGATCATGTCGATTACATGATGATGTTTAACCAAGATTCATCCACAGATTCACAAACGCTGCGGTCTCAGTCTGATCAAGTGGACAATAGTAGTTACATGTTTGGTGGTTCTCCTTCTTGTTATTCTAACAGCAGCTACGAGCTGTCTCCTCTGCCGAGTGACTTGTCAAGTTCTTGTTACAGCCAACAACAGTGGACGTGGAAGACTACTCCTCCGCTAACTATTTCGAGGGTGAGTATGTTCACAGCCCAATGTTCAGTAGAATGCCTTCGGTTTCCGACTCTCTGCCTCATGGTTTCAACTACTTCAGCTCTTATATTAATTAACATCTTCTAATCTATATTTAATTCTTTTCTCATTTCTATCTCTCTTTTTTTTTTTGTATTCCATTATGTTTTGCCGTCTTTGATCTTTGTCTATGATCAAAGTGACGGTTTGTCTTAGTTTTTAGGCTAAGAAATTATCTCTTTTGTATCTATCAATAAAAAAACAAAATCTTTCCTCGTGTCCTTTACAAATTTACATGCATATATGGGATTTAGAAGTCAAAGACACATTCATTAAAATGCTTGATGGGCTACGGCTTGACACACAGGACTATACTGTGTTTATATTGTTCATGTTTGTTTCCTTGTGGTAGAACTAGATTTATAGGTTTATATTATAAAAAGACTAGGGTAAACTCACATATTTATACAAATCCACCCCACATAGGAGATACAAAGTTATAACTCCGTCCGTTTCAGTCAGAGGAAAGAACCGCAGGCGTCATGCGTTGCTGCCACAGGAATGGAGAGACGGAATGCAGATCTACGATCGATCAATTAGGGCTAGAAGGTTCATTCAACCGTCTCGGCCGAACAGAACAACAAAACCGGAGCCCAACACACGATGAGTGACACGTGTCGGCCTGAGATAGCTCGACTTATCTATGTGGCAGAGGACGTGGCGCAAGGAGAAGGGATTAAACTATACTTTATATATATAGATATATAGATTCCCAAAGTGGAGTGGTAATATGAAAATCTAGCGGCCCAAATTAGGTAAGGTATTTGGGCTTTGAGGTCTAATTATTTGTGGACATGAACCAGCCGGATTGAGCTAATTTGGGTCTTTATTTTGTTCTGTCGGTTTAGCCTTTTGAACTAGTCCTCTTCCTCGCGTCTTCGGTTCGGTTGTTGTTTTATCACAAACTCTTTTCCTTTTTCCTTTTGGTTTTCATCTCTCCTAGGTTCTTCTGTCTTAATTCGATTCCTGTTCCTTGAGTGTTTCTGCTTTTTCTTTTGTTCTTCTCTTAATTAATTAATTTGGGTTCTTGTATCGTAATCGAATCGTAATAAGGAGAGGCGGAAGAAATCTGTAATCTCAAGACAGAACGAGAACGAGGACAAGAAGTAAGTTGCTTTTGTTTTTGTGTGTTTTCCGAATTGTTCGGACAAGAAGGAATATATATATATATATATATATATATATATATATATATATAGAGACAAGTTTTTTTTGGGGTTAAATAAATAGATTTATCAAGAAGAAGAAGAAGATGTCGGATCTTCCAAGGGATATCGAGGAAGAGGTGCTATGTCGAGTTCCGTTGACATCTCTGGGATTTGTCCGATCTACTTGCAAAAGTTGGAACATGTTGTCGAGATGTGATCACTTATTTGCAAACAAGCACCTTGCTCATCTAGCAAAGAAGAAGGACCACCCTCTTGTGGTTATGATGATCGATTATAGGGTTCAGTTGATGAGATTGAATCTTTCCGACGAAGATGAAGTTGTTGTTGTAAATCCTGAAGCTAAACTTATTGGCTTAGATCAAATCGATGTGTGTACAATCTTTCACTGCGACGGTTTATTGTTCTGCATTCCCAAAGAATTAGACCGGCTATTGGTTTGGAATCCCTATTGGGGGCGGGGGCAACTCAGGTGGATCGAGCACACACATAATCACCACGTACTGGATCGCTTTGGTCGTTTGGACAGGTACACGTATGGTCTCGGATACAACAATACTAGTTCCCAGTACAAAATCCTGAGATTTGTTGATTATCCCCCAAAATTCGTTGAGTTCAAAATCTACGACTTCAACTCTGATTCATGGAGGATTCTTGATCTCGACAAGAACTGGTGCATAAATGTTGGTGAACGCGGCCTATCTTTGAAGGGAAATACCTACTGGTTTGCAACCATTAGTTTCTTAATCTGTTTTGATTTCTCAACAGAGACATTCTCCCTGCCTTTCCCTCTCCCCTTTGAGGCTTTTCCTGGAGACGCTTTGAGTTTATCATCATCATCATCATCAAGTGTTGGAGGAGAATATCCTCCGCAGCAGCTTCTGGTTTTATTCCAGTCCCAGCATACATTGGAGATGGAGATCTGGGTTTCCAATACGATTGAGCTGCCCAATGCCCTGTCCTGGAACAGCAAGGTTTTCTTGTCGGCCAATATCCAACAACTCATTCCCCACCGGTGGGTTTTCATGAGATCTGTGTCTTTCTTCATTGACCAGGAGAAAAAAATCGCTGTGTTTTTTGATAAAAACGGCCGTAATGGTACCTCCACTCGTGAAATAGCTTACATCTTTTTTGGAGGAGGAGTGGATGATGATGGATCATGCTCCTTTAAACAACAAGTTGTAAAAGAATCTGTGTACCCATTTTGTTATTCACATGCTTGCTATTATGTTCCAAGCTTAGTGCAACTCAACTAGTAGTCCACCTATTATCATTATTATTATTTATCTCTCTGTTTTTTTTCCATCCTTTTTGTTTGCCGTATTAGACTTTTGGCTTCACAGCCTCTTGCTTTCGAGTGCCTCTCTTTGTCCAATGTTTAGATCATTCTAAGGAATAAGATCAGAGTTTGTGGTGAAGGCGTTGAGTTCTTTCCGTTGGTATATGATCTCTCTGCTTTCTTGCAGTGGATATACTCAACAAGAAAGTCAATGAGTCTGTATATATCTTTGATAGATGTTGCGTTAAACCATCCATTAGGCAACTCCATTAGTGTTTAACTTGGTTTTGGGGTTTTTAGATTCTTGTTAGAAAAAAAAAAAAAAAAAAAAGCTTCAATTATTTTATGTTTTTGAGCAATGTTGTTGTATGCAGTTTAAGTATCATTTTCAGAATGAGGTTTCTAGGGCGGCAATTGAATTGAGGGGAAGTTGTTACTTCCTTGGGGTCCAGCTTTACATCAAACTTGGGCAAGCTTTGAATATTCCACCAGATATCTTGTCTTCTGCTGCAACGTGATGTGTGGTGAAGATCGAAGTGGCAAGCCTCATTTGCAGAGAGTTAGCAGTCTTGGTCGACCAGCCATGGATGAAGGAATCAGGTGGTGTTCTTCTTGCAGAACGTCAACCAGCTAAGTTCAATATCCACTAGCTGCGCTGTCTTTTAAGGTAGACTATCTAAGTTCTTTTGTATAGGAGATAGGTGACGTGTTATGGCTTATCAGTTTATAGAGAAGTAGTGTCTTTATTGTGAGATTAAAACATATTGCTGGATTTTGAAGCAATGGTTACAAAGATTGTTTTCTCTTCATTTAAGTACTCCAAACGATGGATATGAGATATCTTGCTGCATTTAAATTATTACATAGAGGGGGCGTAATGAAACATTCCCGCTAAGTCTTGAATACGTTTTACTTAAATCATAACCACACAGTTCACACATGCATGAAGTGACATAATACACTCACCCTAAGACGTAGCGTATGCCAATAATAAGAGGTGGAAACCAGTTGCAAAGTACGATCCCTGCCCACATGACCTTCTTCGTGAAGCTCTCGGTTGATATGGAGTCGCAGACTACATTCAGGAATGCAAAGTCGAACACCGTAGAACAAAAATTGATCTAACACAAAGTAGTCGGACGTACGACCTGCGAGAGCGTCTTGCCAAATCTTCCCAAAGAAAATATCAGAAGGGTAAAGATCAGGAAGGACTAAAAAACCTGTAATGGTGGTATGCAATGTCGCCAGTAGACCTTGGCGGCGACTTAAAGCATCAGCAACTTTATTCAAAACACCAGCTTTGTGTTTAATGACGAATGTGAATGGTTGCAGGTAGGCAAACCAGGATGCATGGCTGATACTTTATCCTGAGATCCCATGTGTTTTAACGCAGCATGGTCAGCGAAGAGCACAAACTCTCGATGAAAAAGATAATGGCGCCAATCATACGTACTATACCAACCGCAAGCCCCAACAATTTTCTCACTATAAAAGGCAATGGGCTTGCCTTGTTGACTCAAGACGGCACAAATGCCTGTTTTAGAGGCGTTAGAATGTAGCTCAAAGGGAATAGCGAAGTTGGATAAGGCGTGAACAGGGGCTGACATCAACTTGTTCTTGATAGTAGTAAACGCGTTGTCAGCTTCCAGAGACCACACAAATTGCTTTTGTTTAATGCAATCTGTAATCGGAGCCATAATGCTACTAAAGTGAGCAACAAATCGATGGTAAAAGGACGAGACCTGAGGACTCATCAACGTGATACGATGCAGCAAGTGTATTTCCGAAAGCGTATGAGGGAGAATGGAACTGAGAGAGTGGGGACGTCGCGCAAGACGCAAAGGAAGAAGCGAGCAAAGCCTTGGGATGAGAGGGAGGCTTTGCGAGTCAGATTTTGCTTATAAATAAGAAGAATAAAGTTCAGACTTTCCTCATGTTGATTGTTGTGAGAAGAGACGTATGTGTCCTTCAGAGTGATCGTATGTGATCCACTCTTTTATCGTTTCTCGTGTAATCAGTACTACGTGTTGGGATTCGAGAAATACCGTTAGTTCCTTTATTCCTTATCCATATCATACACAAGAGAACAAAAGAGAGAGAGAGAATACATCATAACAATAATCTTAACACAACGTCCGACGAAAAAACAAAAGATGGCCCGTATCACCGGAGACCAAGTCTTCCTGATTGGTCTCAGGTTGTTCATCAACGATTTCTTCATCATATATAACATCTTCGTTGGATAAGAAGATTCACTTAGGACAGTTTGTCTGCCGATGGCCGATTTCTCCACAGTTAAAGCATTTGAACGTCGCCGGTCGAGTAACTCGGGAAGGTCCAGCAACATTATTTTGATCATTACTCCTTGCTGGAGTATCCTTTGCAGCTGATTCTGTATTAGATCCGCTAGTTGTGTCCGTAGAACTGGTGGATCGTGCTCGTGTATTTGTTGATGACCAAGAGTTCTGCGTGGTGCGCAAATTTTGCTCAATACGGACAGCACGTTGATGTGCTTCCGAGACGGTATTGGGATTAAACAACAATAGATGATTTTGTATTTGCTGTCTTAACCCTCCGATGAACCTTGACACCAATTGATCTTGAGTCTCGAGAAGATTATTCCTGGATAGAAGCGTAAAAAATTCAGACGCATACTCGTCAACCGTTTTGTTGCTTTGACGAAGGTTCTGTAGTTGATTATATACATTGTGCGTGTATAGTTG
This sequence comes from Brassica oleracea var. oleracea, assembly GCF_000695525.1. Lineage (NCBI taxonomy): Eukaryota > Viridiplantae > Streptophyta > Magnoliopsida > Brassicales > Brassicaceae > Brassica > Brassica oleracea. Next base: position 3,720,303 of record NC_027750.1, on the reverse strand, counting down.
TAAGGAAGAAACGCTTTCCGGAACAGACGCTTCAATTTGGTTTCAATGTTCAATAGCCGTCTCAAAGATCTACCAAACACTCTCAACACAACTCTTCCAGGATCTTTCTTTGTCTATCAAAACTTCTATGATCTCTTTCATGACATGGTTGTGAATCCCTCTAGATATGGTAACAATGACCTCAACATATCTATTCAATAAGGGGGGTTTAGGCTTAATTTTAATATCAAAACTTAGCTTTAGTTCTAATTTTTGCAGGTCTTGTGATACCAAACAAAGCATGCTGCGGTAGTGGAAGATATGGAGGAGGGTTAACGTGCCTTTCATTGCAGCAACCATGCTTGGATAGGCATCACTACGTTTTTCTGGGATGCATTTCATCCAACCGAGATTGCCAACAAAATCTTAGATGAAAATACATTCAGCAAGTCTGCCAAATACTCTCACCCTATCAGTTTCTATGAGTTGACTAAGCTGTGAGGAATGTGTCTCAAAGCTAGGTTTCCTAGTTTCTTGTAGAAGGTTTTAAATATTGGATTTGTATGTAACAACTCCCACATCTTCAAGATCATAATCTATGTTCCACTGTTATAAGTTAAACCTTTCTTTCTAAAAGTGTTAGCCAACAAGACGAGATATTATTCTTGAACATTCATTATTTGCAAGGTGAAACTTACATTCAAGATGCAGAAAAGGAAAATCCATATGGATGAGACAATGATATATATATAGAAAGTATTCATATCCAGTAACTGCTAATATACATAAAGCTGGAAACAAGTTTAGCTTACAGTTTTTCTCCTCGAAGTGGTTAATCATTGGTGGTGTAGCATACCATCGCTGACAAAGTCTTCTCAACATTGGAGGTAGGTACACAAAATGCTTTTCAACTTAAAATCTCTAACCTTCTTTTGTTAAGCAGCCAAGTTGATATATTATTCTCAGGACTGATGTTGAACCAGATGATTATTATAATTCAATGGACAGATGCATCAAATCTTGGCTCATAAAAACACACTTGGCTGTTGCACGACTGAAGCGCACACCCGGAGATCCAAGACCAAATCTTCTTATCCACATTGTACAGAAGACCTTTCCCTTGATTCCACGACGTAAAGCAGATCAAATTATCTTGCCCAAAACACTCGAACCTCTCAGCCGAAAGTCTCAAAAGCGCTCGGAAGTACTTTGGTGGCATCCTACTTATCTCCATCCAAGAAACCTTCGTGTGATCAAGCTCCCATATCCTCATGCTTTGTAAGGTACTGTAGAGACCAATCCTTCCCACAAGAAACAGTCTCTTCTGAGTTCCAGCAACTAAGTAACCATCCAACAAAGATCTCGGGAACTTAGCTGGAATGTGTTCCCATTGCCCTGTATCAAGCCTATACATCATCAAACCAAGAGGGGAAAGAGTTTCTAGATATAAACGTGAATCACAATACGCCATCTTCGAAGAGCATAAGTTCACCGCAGGCATTATCTGATGCAAAGACCATTTATCAGTTTTGGAATCATAAACTTCGGTAGGAAGCGACTTATCCCCATAGATATCACTCGTGGCTATGACTTTAAACGATTTTTCAGAACGGTCCACAACCATAATCAGCTGCCTCTGCTGGTTATAATGCATATTCGGCAGAACCCTCCAACTCTGCATCAGAGGATTACACACCAAAGTCCTGAAAGTCAGACCATCGAGCCCCGAAAAGCAGACGAGTCCACCCGAAGATCCAACCAACCAAAACGCCCACGAGGGCAAAAACGTGAAGGGAACTTTGTACCACGTCTTCAGCGGCAAGCTAAACACCGAGCACTGCGGAACCTGAGGCGAGTTCTTCCAAAACGTGAGAAGACAAGGCCCGTGAGAGGAGACGTTCGAGTGAAACTTGAGGAAACTGTTGTCCTGAAGAATCAAGTTCCATTTTTTACAAACGGAACGGATTCGGAATATCATAAACGGAGGCAGCCTAGCTAAGATCTCGTTCAGCAGATCCTCAGGAAGCATGGCCCATATGCTCTCCTCCATAGGCACATCAGCAGCAACGACTTGTTTACCAAACGAAGCTACTGTTTCTTCCTCTAGACCGCGAGGCTTCGTCTTGACAACTATCTGCCTAGAGGGGCTCGTGTTCCTCGACAAAGAACGCTTCAACGGTGAAGCTGAACTACTACTACTACTCTCTTCGTCTCGATTCTTCGAGCAAGTAACTAACTTTCGAGAATCCGATGACTTTTCCACACTACCCATCAGCAATCCCCAAAACCCGAGACGTTCCATTCAAATCTCAAACCCTAAAAACATGAGCTTTTTTAACACGGTTTTAGATAGATGACTTAGAGATCCTCAGGAAGATCATCGGTGAAACAACGAACGAGTAGAGAGCATCAGATCTCAGAACAATAAGCCCAGCAATCTGCAAAGGAGCTCAAAATCGATCGGAGGCCACGCAATCAGCTAGACTGGAGTTAAAGCAAAGATTCGAATTTTCGATCAGTAAATTTACCTCTAGATGTATTATGCAACAAGGTTCGTCCTTTGGGATCCAGTGACAGCTGGGTTTTCTCGAGAGCAGCGTTGAGAGAGAAAGAGAGAGAGACCTAATACAATTCTCAATTCTGCATCTGCAGATTCCGAGGAAGGAAACAAAATTTGGGCTTGTTAATCACAAACAGAAGTAAAGGGGTTAATTTGTAATATATTTGAAGTTCAGAGGATGAAAATGTGAAACTCGGAGAGAGCGTAATCATCCTTGGATACAAATAGGTGAACCCCACTAATGGACGCGTACTAATAAAACCAGATTTTAGTCTAGTTTTGGTTTAGAAGATAATACAAAGATATAATTAGGGGTGGGCGTTCGGGTATCCATTCGGGTTCGGTTCGGGTCTATTCGGGTTTCGGGTTTTCGGGTTCAAAGATTTCAGCCCCATTCGGGTATTTCTAAATTTCGGTTCGGGTTCGGTTCGGATCTTTGCGGGTTCGGTTCGGGTTCGGATAACCCATTTAAATTATTTTAAAATTTTTAAAATTCATTATATACTTTAAATTTCTCAAA
>NC_027750.1:3700571-3716998 GCF_000695525.1 Brassica oleracea var. oleracea | reverse complement strand
AAATACCAAAATTTTGAACCCATTCGGATATTTAATCAATTTCGGTTCGGGTTTAATACTACTTTTTCGAATCGGGTTCGGTTCGGTTTTTCGGATCCGGATTTTTTGCCCAGCCCTAGATATAATTGGACTGCTGAGAAAAGAAAATTGGACTAAATCTCTAAGTGATATTATTTGACAGAAAGATGCAAAAACAAGATATATTATTCATACAAAAATCCAAATCTTATATTCTACTGCAAGTTTATTATATTTTGGACTGTAATTGGGTTCCACCTTTTTGTTTGCCTGTGAGAAATAATTGGGTACCACTAAAAAGTTGTTTGAATATCTGAAATAGTCAAATAGAAAATAAAATATTTGTTAATAATTTTAAATTGGGCTGGGTTAGATAAGTTCTTGAAGCCTTTTTGCTATGGGCCGTAGCAGAGGCCTTTCTAGCGGTCGTGCATGATTATTATATTCGAACTATTTATAAGCGATTTCCTAAGCGAGGGAGACGAGCTCGTCGTCGATGGATCAAAGAAATTTCTAAAGCGATTCTCTTTGCCGCGGCATCGAATTGAGCCCTAGAATGGTTTCGTGATTTGTGGTCGTCTTCTCCGTTGGTATTTGCTGATTTGATTCCGCGAATTTCAGTCTCGTATTATCCCGTTTGATTCGGGTCTATTCATGTCGAAAGTGATGAAGTCAGGGAGTGCTGCGAAATTGATAGTTGAGGCGCTGCTTCAGCGGTTCCTCCCTCTCGCAAGGCAGCGAATCAATACTGCTCAGGCTCAGGTTCGTCGTCTCCTTTTGGAATCTGCGTTTTTAGTGCTTTAAGGTGTTCGTTTCTGCTTAATTGGGATAGTTGAAGCTTAGTTAGTATTTGAGAGTAGGGTTTAATGGAATTGGATATAACGAGAACTTGTGTGTGGAGGAAATGCATTTCGTAGATAGTCTAATGTACGTTTGGTGATTTGCTTCTTGTGTGTGATGATGTTTGCAGAATGGAAAGTATCTTCGTCCATCAGATCCTGCTTATGAGCAGGTGCTTGATTCATTGGCTATGATTGCGCGTCACACACCTGTTCCTCTTATAGAAGCTCTACTCAAGTGGAGGGAAAGGTGTGGAACTTTGATTGCTTTCTCTCTCTCGCTCTCTTAACAATGAGATTGTACTTGACTCTTGTCCATATAACATACGTCTATCTCCCACGTGCTACGGTTTCTGCATCTTGCATTTCTTAACTTGAATCGTTGGTGCAGTATATCATATATTTGTATTTCTCTTCATTTAGGTGATTTATCGAGTAGGTGAAAATCTATGATTGGGACACGCTAATATTCTTTTCTGTGTGGCTTGTATCTGCTTTGCAGTGAATCGCCTAAAGGTGCAAATGATGCATCGGCTTTCCAGAGAAAGGTATTTTATTTTCCCTTTTCACAAAAAGAAGTCCTCCGGTTTTAGTTGCTATATGCACTGGATCCAACTGACCAGCCTGTTTTACTCTTACCTCTCTTTAAGAACACTAGTATTAACTAATCAGTTTTCGAATTGGGTTTTCATTTTTTCTTATACATGGTTTTTACTGTACTGGAATCAGCTGGCTGTTGAGTGCATCTTCTGCTCAGCTTGTATTCGCTTTGCGGAGTGCTGCCCGCAGGAAGGGCTCAACGGTTTGTTTGTTTGTCTATTCAGTTTCTTTCCAAGAAAATGTGTATATTGCATTGCTAAAGAAAGAAAAAAATTCATTTTGCGTGAATGGCAGAGGAGCTATGGTCTGGACTTGAGAATTTTGTTTTTGATTGGCTAATTAACGCCGACAGGTAGTGATTTCAGAATTTGAAGCTGTTGAAATTTATATGATTCGTTAATCAGTATGCTTTTATCCTTTGGCGTGCCTTTTTCGAGATGACAAAAGCTAAATTTCTTAAGTTCTGCCTCTTGGTGCTCCTCTGTTTCAGGATTGTTAGCCAAGTAGAATACCCGTCCCTGGTCGACTTGAGGGGTCTTCTTCTTGACTTGGTTGCTCAACTCTTGGGCGCCCTATCCCGTATTAGGTATTTCATTTGTAATGTTTGTTGTTAACGATTCAATTTTAAGCCGCAACCTCAACCACTCTAATCCTTTTATTATTATGATTGTTTACTAACAGATTCAGCTCTGTCACTGAGCGGTTTTTCATGGAACTCAATACCCGCCGGATTGACACAAGTATTGCAAGAAGTGAAACTCTCAGCATCATTAATGGAATGCGATACTTAAAGCTTGGGGTATGTCTCTTATTCTTTAAAAAGGCAGGCATCAGGACGCGAACGTGACATTACGTTTATTTCCAGGTTAAGAGTGAGGGTGGGCTAAATGCGTCTGCCTCCTTTGTAGCTAAAGCAAACCCTCTTAACCGTGCTCCACACAAACTTAAAAGTGAGCTTCATCATGCGCTTTGTAATATGCTTTCTAACATCCTGGCGCCACTTTCCGATGGTGGCAAAAGCCAGTGGCCTCCTTCAGTTGCAGAGCCTGCGCTGACACTCTGGTATGAGGCTGTTGGACGCATTAGAGTGCAGCTAATCCATTGGATGGAGAAACAGAGCAAACATCTTGGTGTACGTCATTCTGATGTAATATCACTTAATCATGTTTTCCTTATGATTTCAGTCCTTAACATGTCTAATTGGGCAAATAGGTTGGCTTTCCGCTTGTGACTCTTCTTCTCTGTCTCGGAGACCCGCTTATATTTCATCATAATTTAAGTTCTCACATGGAGCAATTGTACAAGCTTCTGAGAGTAAGTTTTCCTGCACTCAGCTTTTAAATTAAGTAAAAATGGTCGAGAGCAATTGTCACGTCGGCAAATTATATTGCCTCTCTCTCTCTTCAAGTCTCTTCTTGGTTGTATATATATCTTGGTTTCAGTCATTATAGTACCTACGACACATTGTGCAGGAGAAGAACCATCGTTACATGGCACTTGATTGTCTTCACCGGGTGTTGAGGTTTTATTTGAGTGTCTATGCTGCTACCCAGCCTCCAAATCGTATATGGGATTGCTTGGATAGTGTGACATCACAACTGCTAACAGTTCTTAGAAAAGGAATGCTCACTCAGGATATCCAACAAGATAAACTCGTTGAGTTCTGCGTTACCATAGCTGAACATAACCTTGACTTCGCGATGAATCACATGTTACTAGAACTGTTAAAGCAAGATAGTCCAAGTGAAGCAAAGATTATTGGTCTTCGTGCATTGCTTGCCCTTGTTATGTCACCTTCAAGCCAGTATGTTGGTTTGGAAATATTCAAGGGTAACCTGTTAACCTGAATCAGGTCATTTGTTGGTCTGAATAAACTTGTCCTTGCATACACTTAACTTTTCTTAATGTTCTTTTAACAGGCCACGGAATTGACCATTACACACCAAAAGTGAAAGCAGCAATTGAGTCAATTTTGAGATCCTGCCACAGGACCTATAGTCAAGCTGTTCTAACATCATCGAGGACGACAATAGGTAAACTTGGTTTTACATTAAAAGCTTACTCTGATGTTCATGATCTTACGGGGAGGTTAAAAGATCACTAGATATGTGTATTCTATTGTAGTTGCTTTTTCTGATTTCTAGCTTGTATCCCCTGGCTAATACTTTCTCCGAAAACAATCTTGCTAACCTTCAAGACATGTGCAGATGCTGTGAATAAAGAAAAGTCTCAAGGATCTCTCTTCCGATCAGTTCTGGAATGCATACCTTATCTGATAGAGGAAGTTGGACGGAGTGATAAGATCACGGAAATAATACCTCAGCATGGTATAAGTTTTGATCCTGTAGTGCGAGAGGAAGCAGTGCAAGTCCTGAACCGGATTGTTAGATATCTTCCTCATCGCCGTTTTGCAGTTATGAGAGGGATGGCAAACTTCATCTTAAAGCTTCCTGATGAGTTCCCACTTCTCATTCAAACGTCACTAGGACGCTTGTTGGAACTCATGCGTTTCTGGAGGGCTTGTTTAGTAGATGAAAAACAAGATACTGATGCTGAAGAGGAAAATCAAACAGCAAAGGGAAATGATAGATTCAAAAAATCCTCTTTTCGTCAAGCAGCAGATGCAATTGAGTTTCGCGCAGCTGATATTGATGCTGTTGGCCTACTTTTTCTTAGTTCGGTCGACAGCCAGATTCGGCATGCGGCGCTAGAATTATTGCGATGTGTACGTGCATTGAGTAATGATATTCGAGATCTCATGATTCTAGAGCACCCAGACCATGTTATGAAATTTGAAGCTGAACCCATATACATGATTGATGTCTTAGAAGAACATGGGGTAAGTATCTTCTGTGTATATCTCACTCCTTAAGAGGCTTTAATTTTTAGCCTTTAGGCTGGTTATGGTTTTGATTTATCTGACTCTATGGTAAATTTGAGATTGAATCCTCTTTTTTTCTTTCTTTATACATATGATAGGATGATATTGTTCAAAGTTGCTACTGGGATTCTTCCCGTCCATTTGAGTTGAGGCGAGATTCCGATGCTATTCCTTCCGATGTGACTCTTCAATCCATTATCTTTGAGAGTCCTGATAAATACAGATGGGGTCGGTGTCTCAGCGAGCTTGTTAAATATGCTGCTGAGCTCTGCCCACGCTCTGTTCAAGAAGCCAAGTAAGTATATTTGTTAGCTTTATTATCTTTCGTATATTTTGCTCCTAGTATTTCCTAATTACATAGTCATTGGTGTGTTTTCTTGAGTCTTGTTTTGAAATTTGGTTACTTTCTTCTCTGACCGTTAACATTATCATAAATCATTCAAGACAGGCAAAAGTCTATAGGACTAGATAAGTAGGCTTTATGGATCAACACGCCCTTAAAAATAAACGGCCTAGTTTAACATGCAGATAAAATCTTACTGTGGTGTGGGAATTTTATGAGTTTTCTTCTATGAAAGGAAAACACTCATGACAATATTTATGCAAGCACTATTGTTTTTTCGCAGAAAAAAAAAAACTGTTTCTTTTTAAAAATTTATTGCCATACCTATTTTCTTATTATTAACTAACATGAAGGAAATTATGGTCCCCTTCTCATCTCCAGGTCTGGAATTATGCACCGCCTTGCCTATATTACACCTGTTGAGTTGGGTGGAAAGGCTAGCCAGTCACAAGATACAGATACCAAACTGGATCAGTGGCTTCTGTATGCTATGTTTGTGTGTTCATGTCCACCTGATGGTAAAGATGCGGGTAGCATTGCATTAACCAGAGACATGTACCGCCTTATTTTCCCTTATCTTAGATTTGGGTCAGAGACCCACAACGTAAGTGTTTTTTTTGTCTCTGCGTTTTTTGTTTGAAGTTGGTAGTTTTGTCACTTATGTAAACTTTCTTGTCTCGCTTTCTGTGCTTTTGGTTGAATCTTTTCTCCTAATATTTTTTTCAACAATCTTTACTTTATATTTCCGTTCATGTAGCATGCTGCAACTATGGCTCTCGGGCGCTCGCATCTGGACGCATGTGAAATCATGTTTAGCGAGCTAGCATCTTTCGTGGACGATTTTTCATTAGAGACAGAGACGAAGCCAAAGTGGAAGGTATGTACTTGAGTAAATTGTAGAAATCATATAATTGTTGTTTAGAACTAGACCAAGATAGGGATTCTCTATGCAACTGCCTGGCTATACAGGTTTATGCTGCTGACAACCTTTGAGTTGATGGTATGGGTATTGAAAGTTTGTATTCTGACTGAATGAATATTTTAATACTAGCTAAGCAAAACGACTTAGAAAACGTGAACAAGTACGGGCAATCTCGTGGATTAAAAATAATAGTAGTTTCTGCCATTATTTGTACCCTTATTGAACTTCATGTTGAACTTTAGGGAATATTATGTTAGCGTTTCCCTGGGTTTAGTTGGTTGTAGTAATCCCTTCATCTTGAATTAGAGTTGAGGGAACGTAAGTATCCGCTATTGTATTGTCTCAGTAAGGGCTGCTACAGATGTAGAAATACTAACCAGATTTGGCAGAGTTTTCCCCTGAATATGAAATCAATGACCGTGTTTTTCTTCTTCACCATTTTCCTTATATTGATTTCCGGATGCATGAAAATTATTGGGACTTGACATTAAAAATGTGTTCTTGTGCTATGAATACAGATCCAGAAAGGAGGTCGAAGAGAGGACCTCCGCGTTCATGTTGCTAATATATATAGAACAGTGTCTGAGAACATCTGGCCTGGAATGCTCGCTCGTAAACCAGTTTTCCGCCTCCATTATATGCGATTCATTGATGATTCAACTAGAAACATATCGTTGGTACCTCCTGAAAGCTTTCATGAGTCGCAGCCTCTGCGATATGCACTTGCGTCTGTTTTAAGATACCTTGCCCCTGAATTTGTTGATTCAAAATCAGAGAAATTTGATGTTAAAACTAGGAAACGTCTTTTCGATTTGATCCTTTCTTGGTCTGAGGACACAGGAAGTACGTGGGGGCAGGATCTTGTTAGTGATTATCGCCGTGAAGTTGAGCGCTATAAGACCTCGCAGCATAATCGGACAAAAGATTCGGCAGACAAGATTTCTTTTGACAAGGAACTGAATGAGCAAGTAGAAGCCATCCAGTGGGCTTCGTTGAACGCGATGGCTTCCCTTCTATATGGACCGTGTTTTGATGACAATGCAAGAAAAATGAGTGGCCGTGTGATATCTTGGATAAATAGTTTGTTCATCGAGCCTGCTCTCAAGGTCCCTTTTGGTTCCTCGCCTTCTGATCCGAGAACTCCATCTTACTCCAAATACACAGGAGAAAGTGGGCAAAGTGGGCGAGGGACAACAGGCCGTGATAGGCATAGAGGTGGTCATCAACGCGTTGCGTTGGCAAAATTGGCTTTGAAGAATCTTCTACTAACAAACTTGGATCTCTTTCCTTCCTGCATTGATCAGGTAAAATTTCTCTCTAGCTGAAAGCTGTGTTTATTAAAAAAAATTGGTTGTAATTACCAGAGAAAATATCTGATATATCTTAACCAATGATGACAGCTTGACTATGCAATGATGGTTTCTGTTATCAGATAAATTTAGTTTTCCTACAGCACCTAACTTGTCTTGATAAGCTTTTTCACTTCCATGCTTGCTCATTCCTGTTACTTCATCCTTAATTGGATTCTTTTAAATACGTGAACTAACACATCTGTGCTTTTCCCAGTGTTACTACTCTGATGCGGCTATAGCTGATGGGTACTTCAGTGTGTTGGCTGAGGTCTACATGCGACTAGAAATTCCAAAATGCGAAATCCAGAGGCTCGTGAGTCTAATTCTGTACAAGGTAGTCGACCCATCTAGACAAATTCGTGATGATGCTCTTCAGATGCTGGAGACACTTTCTATGCGTGAGTGGGCTGAGGCTGGTATAGAAGGTTCAGGAGGCTATAGAGCAGCGGTTGTAGGTAATCTTCCGGATTCTTATCAACAGTTTCAGTACCAGCTATCCTGCAAACTCGCGAAGGATCATCCTGAGTTAAGCCAGCTCCTGTGTGAAGAAATTATGCAGCGTCAGCTTGATGCTGTTGATATAATTGCTCAACATCAGGTCTTGACCTGTATGGCTCCGTGGATTGAGAACCTTAATTTCTGGAAACTCAAGGACACGGGTTGGAGTGAAAGATCACTAAAAAGTCTTTACTATGTCACAATGCGACATGGGGATCAGTTCCCTGATGAAATTGAAAAACTTTGGAGCACTATTGCTAGTAAGCCCAGAAATATTAGCCCTGTACTGGATTTCTTGATCACAAAGGGCATTGAGGACAGTGATTCAAATGCATCTGGAGAAGTAACTGGTGCATTTGCGACATATTTTTCAGTTGCTAAACGTGTAAGTTTGTACCTCGCACGGACATGTCCTCAGCGTACTATTGATCACCTAGTTTACCAACTATCACAGCGGATGCTCGAAGACAGTATTGAACCTATTGTTAATCGGGGTGATTCCAATGGAAATTTTGTGCTGGAGTTCTCTCAGGGGCCTGTTACAGCACCTCAAGTGGTTTCAGTTGCAGACACCCAGCCACACATGTCACGAATTCTTGTCCGAGGCTCGCTTGATAGTCCCCTTAAAAATACAAGTGGAAACCTAAGCTGGAGAACAGCAGGCGCGACTGGCCGAAGTGCTTCCGGACCCTTAAGTCTAATCCCTCCTGAGTTAAACATTGCTCCTGTAGCTACTGGTCGTTCTGGTCAGCTCCTACCATCATTGGTGAATGCATCAGGACCATTAATGGGAGTTAGGAGTTCTACAGGAGCCTTGAGCAGCCGCCATGTCTCACGTGATAGTGGAGATTATCTCATTGATACACCAAATTCTGGGGAAGATGTGTCGCAATTCAGACATCAACAGCACTCACTCATTCCTGCGGATATAGCTCTGATTCTACTTGCAGAAATCGCATATGAGAATGATGAAGATTTTAGGGGACATCTGCCTTTGCTTTTCCATGTCACTTTCGTTTCGATGGATAGCTCTGAAGACATAGTGCTAGAGCATTGTCAACATTTGCTTGTGAATCTGTTGTACTCGCTTGCGGGTCGCCATTTGGAGCTATATGAGGTGGAAACCAGCGAAGGAGAAAACAAACAACAGGTCGTGAGTTTAATAAAGTACGTGCAGTCAAAACGTGGGAGCATGATGTGGGAGAATGAAGATCCAACGGTTGTGAGAACAGATCTTCCTAGTGCTGCTCTTTTGTCTGCACTTGTTCAGAGTATGGTCGATGCTATATTCTTTCAAGGAGATCTTCGAGAAACTTGGGGAACTGAAGCTCTGAAATGGGCTATGGAATGCACTTCAAGACATCTAGCATGTCGGTCACACCAAGTATACCGTGCGCTACGGCCAACTGTGACAAGCGATGCCTGCGTCTCGCTTCTACGCTGTCTTCATCGATGTCTTAGCAATCCCATTCCTCCAGTTTTGGGTTTTATAATGGAAATCCTTCTGACGCTACAGGTCATGGTAGAGAACATGGAGCCAGAGAAAGTCATACTCTACCCACAACTCTTCTGGGGCTGTGTCGCCATGATGCACACAGACTTTGTCCATGTCTACTGCCAGGTTCTTGAGCTCTTCTCCCGTATTATCGACCGTCTATCGTTCCGTGACAAGACAACTGAAAACGTTCTCTTGTCGAGCATGCCCCGGGACGAATCCAACACTAATGATTTGGGGGAGTTCCAAAGGACAGAATCTAGAGTGTACGAGATGCCGCCGTCAAGTGGAACTCTACCAAAGTTCGAAGGCGTTCAACCTCTTGTCCTTAAAGGACTGATGTCTAATGTTAGCCACGACTTCTCCATTGAGGTCCTATCAAGGATTACAGTGCCTTCATGTGACTCTATATTTGGCGACGCCGAGACAAGACTCCTTATGCAAATCACAGGTCTACTTCCTTGGCTTTGCTTGCAGCTGAGCCAAGACCAAGTCCTGGTTTCGGAGCAGCAGTACCAAAAGGCATGTTCTGTAGCATCTAATTTTGCTATCTGGTGCCGGGCGAAATCACTCGATGAACTGGCTACGGTTTTTGTTGCTTATGCTCGAGGCGAGATTAAACGAGTTGATAACCTCCTCGCATGCGTCTCTCCTCTGCTATGCAACAAATGGTTCCCAAAACACTCAGCTTTAGCTTTCGGTCACTTGTTACGAATGCTGAAGAAAGGACCAGTGGACTACCAACGAGTCATTCTTCTTATGCTCAAGGCACTGCTCCAACACACTCCCATGGATGCTTCGCAGAGTCCCCACATGTACAGTATCGTCTCACAGCTAGTCGAAAGCACTCTGTGTTGGGAAGCACTGAGTGTTCTCGAAGCCCTTCTTCAGAGCTGTAGCCCAGTACAAGGCGGTAGCGGTGGGTCCTATGAGGACGGGACTGATGAGAGAACGCTTGTACCTCAAACTTCATTTAAAGCCCGAAGCGGACCTCTCCAGTACACAGTGATGGCGGCAACAACAACGTCGCAAGCTTTTCCTCTCAGTGCAGCTGCAGCAGAATTAGAGATGCCTTCGAGAGATGTGGCTTTGCAGAACACAAGGCTGGTATTGGGTCGAGTTCTTGATAACTGCGCTCTAGGAAAAAGAGATTACAGAAGATTGGTGCCTTTTGTCACAACGCTCGCAAACATTTAACTTTTTTTCTTTTTTTTTTGCAGTGATATACTAATGGGAAACATGTAAGTTTTTAGAGAAGGGGTGATTATTGAAACAAATACTAATGGGAAAGTCTTTTTATTAATGAAACAAAAGGGATCCACCACTGATGTGGACACCGAGAAAGTAATGGTGACAAGTACTCAAAAGTGAGTTTTGTAAAATCCGAAATTGAAAAGTAAATGATAATTTGAGCTAAAGGAACCAAAACTGCGGTGGTTTTGCTCAAGCTTTGCCATTGACTGTAGCAGCAGCTGGTGGGTTAAGCTCATCCCAAGCTTCAATCCATGTGACCATGGCGTCTGCTAGCTTGTCAAAGTATGGGTCTAAGGGGCTCAGCTTCTCCTTCACCATCTTTGAGAGCTCAATGTAGCATTGTTGAACAGAGGTTGCTTCTTTAGACAGCTTCACGTTCTGGAAGAAAGGGATGATATCCTCCTGCCAGAAGATCCCCTTGTATTCTTTCTTCAGGTTCACAAATGGGTTACTCGCTTTGCTGTGGTATATGTATGGCAAACCGGTCTTCACTCCCAAACCCAAGTGGTCACAGATCACCTATTAAAAAATATTCATTCCATAAAGTCATGAGTACAGAGCATGAGCTACATAAACATCATGGGAAAGGAGAAAGTGAGTACCTTAATGCACCAACCAGCCCACATATCGTCGTAGCGACCAATAGGCTGACCATCACCCATGAGACCAAAGTACATAGCTGGTCCAATCAAATCACGGTCGAAAGCCAAGTTCATACCGCACATTGGGAAAAGCGTTCCCTTCGGAATAGTCATGACAGCGTCCACATACCTGACATCATATACAAAAATTTAGCAAAGACTAGCATTTGAAATATTCTGACCAAACAAAAAAAAAAAGAACATAGAAGTAGTTCACCTAGTGTTCCTCTCCTTAGGCTTGACGAGTTGGGTAGGGGCGTCGTAATCAGGAATGTTGAGCCAGAGACCATGGGAAACAGCAGTGGAAACACCTTCACGTAGACTGAAAGGGTATCCACGGACGAAATCAGCTCCTTCACGGTAAGGATCATACAAGGTGTTGAAGAACAATGGAGTCGATGGACAGAGCAGATTCTTGATGTGTTGCTCAAGAGCATTCACTGCTTTCCCTGATGGATCCTTGGCAACCTAATATACACATCAACATGAGCTTATAAAAAATCTATAAGTCAACACATCACAGATCATGGCTAACTATAAACTGATGCAGCTTATATTTGATATATTTATCAAATATCTGAAATCCGATTTATAGTTATCTGTATTTAATTCATATTTATTTATTGTGTACATATAGCTTCTTAAGCTTATATTTTTACCGAACTAACGCAAATATCTGAAAAGAACTTTAAATAACAAAATATATAATAAACAAAATGTTTGGATTTTTTTAAAATATGTTATAGTAGGATAATAGCTTATATAATTTGGATACTAGGTAATATCCAATCAGTGTTTGGATATTTAATTATCTTCTAACTCAATACCCGCTTGGGTATCCGGTTCGGGGGAAATCGGTTCCGGTTTGGATATTATGCCTAGCTCTAATGGGATCTACGAACTAAACAAAAAAAAAATCAAAATTAGAGAACTTACTAACATAATTTCTTTCTAACCCAACCGGGTTCAAAGTTCGAGTTTGGGCTTTTCGGATCAGGTTTGGTCCGGATATTATGTCTAGCATAGGATTTATGATTATATGAAGTAAAAAATCAAAAGTGGACAACTTACGAAGCAATCGTCATCAATGGTGAAGACATACTTCTTCTTAGACACCATGTACCCAAAGCACCGACAAGCCGAGTCCTTGAACGAAATGCAAGAAGCTTTCGGTCCGAGGATCCGGTTAACGTCGTTCCTGTTGTACAGCTCGTAGTCGTACCCTTCGGGGACGTGAATCTTCTTCGTGGGATCTCCGTCCTGGACGATGATCAGATGGTACGGCTGAAGAAACGGCCTCCACATCTCGAGGAAGTCGAGGTTTCGGATGGTCGGGATCACGATGTCGAGCTCGTCTTTCAGCAACGGCGTCGGGTTCACCGGGATTCCCACGGTGTTCGCCGGGTCAACCATGATTCAATGGGATTGGATCTGATCTCGTCGGTGGGATTTTGCTCGATTGTGGAGATGTGTTTTAGTTTTTAAGTCTCTTGAGACTTTGATTTATAAATAGATCTGGCGCGTGTTTAATGGTAAGGCATGTGATAGAATGATGACTCGACAGATCTGATTGGAGAGGTTGTGTTGTTAAAGTGCAGCGCGTTCAATTATAAAGTGACATCTGTAAAGTGAGTGATTGATAGATTTTGAAACGAATTTGTGATGATGATACCAAATATTTGATGGGTTAAGTTAATTTTTGGTTGAAAAAGGTTAATAATCGGGTTTAAACGATGAATAAATGACATGTGTGTTAATTCAGTGTTTTTGTTACATTGTTGGAAAAAGTGTTAAATCATATTTTTAGTTTTTTATTAAAAAGAAGTGTTGAAAAAGGTTAATAAACAGGTTTTAAATGATGAATAAATAAACATGTGTGTTAATTCATTGTTTCGTTATATTGTTGGAAAGTGTTAAATCATATTTTTAGTTTTTTTCTATTAAAAAAAAAAAGTTGATTCAGGGTTTTTAAAAAAAAAAAAAAAAAAAAAAGTTTTGATTTAGTAGTTTTGTATATTTTGATTTAATTTAAACATATTAATAATTATCAAGATAAAGAATCATAATAATTATTTGGCAAATTAAGAAGGCAGAGAAATTTCCTTATATAGTTATTTTTACGTTTTTGTCACAAAAATAGTCATCAATGAAGAAAATGACCAAAATAAGTTTTATTCAATGATAAAAATATATTTTTACCCTATGATTAATTAATTTTGACTTATGGTTTAGAGTCAAGTTTTGGGAATAGAGTTTCAAATTTTAAAAAATAAAATATTAATATTAAAAATTTTAAAATAAAATGAAGTTATTTTTATCTTTTTTTATGATTATTTTTGTGACAAAAACTTTTAAAAAGATTATTTGAGAGAATTGCCCAATTAGGTAAGCTCAAAAACTAAGATTTGTTTTTTTTTTCAGTTTGGTTTGGGTTCAATACCATAAAAACTTATCTTTCAAACGGTATAAATATTTATTATAATTAATTGAAAAGTTGAACTATATTTCCTACCAAATTAATTTGTATTTATGGTTTTGTTAATGTACTTCTTGTTTAGAATGACTATATACCGTCTGTGCTAATCAAATGATAATGAAAATGAAAAAAAAAAACAGTAAACTGACAAGTTTATAAATGCTCTGTAACGTAACGAAGTAATGATGCATGTGTGGAGGAGCTATGGACTATGGTAGTGTCTTAAATTCTTCAACATGTAACATGTAATTAACTTACTTTTGAGTTAAAGTTCGTATATGTAAGTTAAATTGTCGTCAAATAGTATATAATCAAGTTCTTTAGTTTATTCATACAGTTTAGATTCGAATCATTTGACAAAATTCCATGATATTTTCTATTAGTAAAACAAAACCTCATTAATTTTAAACATATAGAATTAAACAAAAATGATAAAAGTTGAAGCGTAATCCTTACGACGTGGACCGTAATCCTTACGTTGTGGTGGTCGTGGACTCGTCCTCGTTGATGCACGTCGTTTATGATTATTGCATAAATCACGTAACTATCATATAAACGAGAGTGCATTCACGTAGGTGATGCCGTGATGGTCCAATCACCGATGGAAACTTTATAGTTATTTTAGTCAAAAAAAATTATAGTTATTTCATCAATAATTAAGAGCTCCCTTGTTTAATTTCAAGTTAATATTTGCATTATTCCTAGCAAAGAAAATAGTGATGCATTATTATTTTCCATTCTAGTCGGATTTGTTTTATAGGATGTAGAAAGAAAGAAAATCGCAATAAAAAGTAGGATATTTCAAGGAATATACTTCCAGGGGAATATACGTTCGTGATATCTTAAATATCCCCCCGTATGTAAGATATTTTGTTTAATTAACTACGAGTCTATGACCATGAGATGTAGATAGGCTTTTTGTTGGCTCAAATAACCAAATTATTAAGAAGCAGAGCTATATTAAAGTATCCGGGCCCTATTCATCCCACTCCGCAACTGGTTTTTAGTTTTTTACTAGGAGACATAGTAGCAACTTTTGTTTATAGTATTTCACTCGAACAACTTTTGAAGATTATTATTCTAACTGTCAGAACGATGTAGCACAAGAATAGTTATGGTAACAGTGTGCTTGAATATGATGATGATTGTATCGATTGAGGATAGTTGTTGGAAGACATTGATGAAAATGAGAAGGCAACTTCAAGCAAAACGAGACTAAGTTCTTGGATGTTATGGCAACATATCTACTATATAAATGATTATGAAAGTTGGAAAAACTGATGGCAAAATGGGATTTCAAAAACCACTGATAGTGCTTCTCTAACTCTCAGAAGCTAATAAAGCAGAAGACCATTATCTAGAGTTTCTTCTGCTGTAAGAATACACACTCCAATACGCAAAAGAATGATTACAATAACGGATCTCAGACTTCAAATCTGAAAGAATGGTCCGATTGTATAAAAAACGGAAAGCTCCCAATAAACAAGATTTAAATCATGTCTATTCGAGTTAGTCCAAGGAGAAAAAACCCAACGAATAGTAGTAGTGAGGTGAGGCCTTTTCTAATCTTCTATTGCACACAGACGCTCTGAAAAACAAAATCAAGTAAGAATGAATATATATGTCAGAGAAGGAACAGTAAGCATTTCAAAAGAAGAATCAAGATTATCTTTACTTAGGTATTCGTAAGTCAATATCATCGAGGTTCCCCAAGCGGACATGCTGAAGAATCTTGGACCCAAACCCCTATAGAACCCTTTCCACCCATCTTGTGCTATCAGATCCTTGACCACTTTTTTCGCTGATGGTCTATTCTCTTGGTGTCCCATCACCTGAATATTATATTTATTCAGCTACATTACTTCAACATAAAAATCACATCTTTTATCATGAATGGGAGTAGTTAACAATACCTGCAGCCGTGTTTTGATTGTATCCAATGGTGTTGTGATCGAGGACGCTGTTGCACCGGCGATGATACCTCCCAAAGCCTGGACGAGTACAATTTTTGACTGACTAGGAGCAGCAGTAGCCTTCGAGTCACTACCATAGCCTAAGAGTCTGCACAACAATAGCAGATACTGTATCAGTGAAACATTATCATCAATTTTTATCACAAAGTTTCATGATTGTCTCTAACCTCCAGATAACACGCTGACTTGAGCCATAGCTAGCCCACCAAGCAGCACTCGAAGGAGAATAGGTCATTACAGACAAGCCAAACCCTCTGTATAAGCCCCTCACGCCATACGACTTGATGATTTTGGTGGCGACATCAATACCACCAGTGTACTTAGCATGGCCTGAGTACCCCTGCACCATCAACTTTTGGCTAACCTGCAGCAAATACAAGAGACATCAGCTCAACATTCACAGCATGTATACAAAGCAGTTCTGGTACTTACAACATCAATAGGGACAAACACGGCCTGTGAGAAAAGAGAAGCCGTCATCCCCGCAATGCCATTAGCAATAGCAGCTTGCGTAGGCTCACTCAGCTCCAAAGGCGCAACCAACTTAAAAGCAGAGATCTTTGTCGTCTCCAATGCAGTTAAGAATATGATCCTCGCAGGCACAGCGCCTGTGATCACAGTGCCGAAGCCTCGGTAGAGACCAGGAACGCCGTCGTTTTTGAGAATGCCTTTGATCACAGAGAAGGCGCTTTTTTCAGCGATGTCTTTGGAAGCGACTTGGAGGCGTGTTTTGACGACGGAGACAGGGTAGAGAGCTACTGTGACGCCAGTGAAGAGTCCAGCTCCATTAACGTAAAACCTCCTTTTGTCAAGCCTGCAAATTCAAATAAATAAAATAAATCAAAGGCATCTCTCTGATCTTAGGTTAATGGAATCTGAAATCGAGCTTCTATGTCGAACAAGGAGCCCTAAGTATCTGTAATCTTTGATTACCTCCATCAAAGCAAAGTGGCGATGCTCGTTTCATCGAAAACGAATCAACCAAAAGAGCCAATCACGAAGATCTGGATCAAATCGAGCAAAACATGAAAAGAGTAAACGTACTTGTCCCAGTTTATCTCCGTCTGACCAAAAGATGCGACGCGAGAAGTCGGCGGCGTGTTCATGACTCTCGGATGCGGCGGGGGGGGGGGGG
>NC_027750.1:3690403-3700458 GCF_000695525.1 Brassica oleracea var. oleracea | reverse complement strand
GGGGGGGGGGGGGGGGGGAATTAACTGATCTCCCTACGACTCAGGGGAGACATACGGAGAAAATGAAATTCTAATTGCAGATTACTTGGAGGCAAATTCAACAACGATTTGGGATTCCTCAGGAGAATTGTTCAGACGCGCTTTTTAACCGGGCTTCAGCGTTTGGTCAGCCGCTAACTTTTCATTAGATTCCCAGTCAAAAATGGCCATACCGCATGGGACTTGCTCGCAGTTTTCTATCTCACAAGTGTGTGTATATATATGTTTTGTTGACCACAAAAATATAAATATTTTTTTTTTATTTTACAATTCAGCAAATAAAACTATGTTTTTTTTATACTCATTCCGTTTGATCTTTACGGTATGTAAGCATATTTTTGTATGATTTTCTATATAAAAAATATCTATAACTTTCACACGGCCATGTATAAAACGTTGATACTAACTGGTGTTAAATGATTTATAATAAACAGAACAATCACCTGTAAATAAAACTTTCTTCAGTCAGTGGACTAATAATATATACTGTAGTTATTATTATGACATTATCTTTTAAATGGTTTTCCTTAACATTGAAATTTTGTAGAATAAATTTTCTAAAAAAAAATTTGTAGAATAAACAAATGCTAGATCAAAGATTAAATAAATTAAAAACAATAGACTGGGACTTTTATAGGAGAGCTTTTAATGTACTTTTGGACCACGTATGGAGAAAATATCTTCTAGAAAAAGCGTCTCCCAAACAAAACGCCGTTCTTGACCTGTCGCCCTTTCGGACCAACGAAAAACATACACGTGCGAATATAAACTAAGCCGGGCAAATTGGGCTGATAGTAGAATGCGCTTACTCGGCCCAATCGAAAACGTGTTTTGACTATTATACCCTTCGTTCTCAGTCAACGTTTCACTTTCACACGAGTAATAACAAAAGCGACAATTCTTTGAATCTCGATCAACAAGAACAGAACCATTACATCAATGGCAGTGATTAAGTTTACACACATCTAAAAACATTGTCTCATACAAAAACATTTTCTGGTCCTGTTTCTGAAACCCAACAAGGATCACATCAAATCACCCGACGGAGATGAGCACAAGAACAAGAATAGTGAGTGATAGCGTCGAGAGAGAAGCCAAGCTTCCTCGTGCAGAGTTTGGTAGAAAAGGGTACGAATCTGGTGGAGGCAACATACACTCATCGCCATTAAAGTAAACTTTCCTCGGAAAAGCCCAACCTTGCTTGAAAGTGAAAGTCTTTTGATCTTTCTGTAGCAACACCTCTGATTGCACATTCCCTGAAGGTCCAGCTTCCATCAAAAGATCATTGTAAAACTTCGTTCCAAAGAACATTCCTGTATCATCTGCATAATAGATATAAGAAAACTTCAGTCTTTGGCTTCAAAGGTTGAATCTTTGTAGTGAGAGATAGACTTACTTATGGATCCATAAGGAGCAACTGATTTGTAATCAAAACTGAAAACTTGAGTCACGTTGTTGAGATTCGGGTGCTGAACTGCTAGAGTCCATAGCGTATGATTCATCCGGTAGTTAAAGTTTGTGATAGCTATCTTCACGCGCCAATAGTCTTTGTAGTTAGTTTTAACGTGCCAGTGGACTCTAATCGGGCACATGTGGTGTGTGCATTGTAGCAACGGAGCGTTGTCTTTTCTCGGTGTGTTGAGTCCTTTCTTGGTTAGAATCTTAGAATCAGCCCTGCAATAGTAAAATGATTAATAAAGTTTTATGACAGCGATTTTAAGTGATTGTGTTTTTTTTCTTTTTTTTTGCTCACTTGACGCAGCTCCTTTTGTTCTCGCAGCCACAAGCACAAGAAGGGCAAGGAGTTATGGTGTCGTTGTAGAAAGATGAGAAGGAGACGCAACAACTTGGATGCTTTCTCGCTAGAAACTGTGAGTATGTGCAGGTCACATTCCATGTCACTGCAGATTCACATGTATGAAATGTTGTTTAGA
This sequence comes from Brassica oleracea var. oleracea, assembly GCF_000695525.1. Taxonomy (NCBI): domain Eukaryota; kingdom Viridiplantae; phylum Streptophyta; class Magnoliopsida; order Brassicales; family Brassicaceae; genus Brassica; species Brassica oleracea. The sequence continues at coordinate 3,698,485 of NC_027750.1, read as the reverse complement.
GATCAATGATGTGTATTCGTCTTCCAAAAAAATACATGTTTTAAAAAGAAATTGTTTTAAAATTTTTTTTTGATTAGTAATTGTAAACTTTTTAAAAAATTAATTGTATTTACTGAATTCTTATCGATTTAAAATTATGGGAATAAATTATTACAAAAAAATGATTGCATTTATAGTTGAAATTTAATATGTTTGATCAAACACTGTGAAAACTCTAAAACATAAATTATTTTGAAAAAGAGGAAGTATAAGTTATAACTTACTCAAAGCTTGTGTTTTCCTCCTTTTGTCGGTAGTGAGAAAAACAGTAGACGGCACGATCTTAGCAGGACCGCAAGTGTAACCAGGTCCAGGACCAAGCAACGTGAAGTTCTTAGGGAGCTTGACAGTCTTGTTCGTGGTTCCAGCCAAACCAACGCTAACCTGAAACTGCGACACAGCGGATGAAGGATCTTGACCCCAAGCTCCAACCACACCGCCTTTGCAGCAGTTTGAGATCTGTTGATTGTAAGGGACACCTGGCAAGAGATCAACGACGGTTGGGGTTTTCTTACAGCAGTGAGGTACATTGCCCTTGAACTTGGAACAGTCTCCTTGTTCTGTTGCTTGTGCGCCAACCATTGACCAGATCACTTCTTTCTTTGCCCATGCCCAGCCTAGTGTCCAACCTGGGGATTGTATGTGCCGGTAGATTTGGAAGTTGTTCATAGTTACCGTAGCCTGCAAGTAGATATAATGAGATGGTGAGAGTTTGTGTGAGTTTCAAACACACAGGCATAAGTTGGGGAAGAGGATTCTTACCACATAGCCATCTGCTGTCCATGACATGATGTCCCATTTGATTGTAATGTTCCCATTAGGATCCAATGGATCATAAGCAGCTGCAGAGGAAAAAAAAACAGAATTAGAAAAAGAAGTTGTGGTTTTACAGATAGCTGGTAGAATTGAGTATTTAGAACGCACATGCGCTGAAGATGATCATTAAGAAGAAGCAGAAGCAGAGCCTCATCTTTCTGTAAATTTCTGAAAGATGGAAGGAAGTTGATTGCAGATATGGTTCTTTAACGTCAGTTTCTTCTTCTACAGGATTTAAACAGACGCTTTTTCAAAGATTATTTTCTACCTACTTGTTGTTGCATTCTCTAAATTTATTCTTTCCTTCTTTCCCTTGACTTAAAGCAATGTTTATGGTGAATGATAGTAAACCAGCAACAGAAAAATGACGTGTTATTGTCCGAACACAACATCTCAACTGTCTTTTTTTAGTTTTAAGAAACGGAAACCCTAATGATCCAAAGATTAGAATTGAGAAGGTTACTTGGGGTTGAAGACAAAAAGACTAGCCATAAGTCAACTTCTGACACAAACATATCTCCCAACTTACCTTGCTACCTTCTTAAGCAATCATTTCCTCTTTTAAAACGTTCTCTAGATGTTTTTAATTATATCACAACTTCATAAATGCTTTTTTCACGTCCTTAAATCAGATCATATATCTTTGCATCTGCTTCACAGAGCCTACGAGTGGAGAAGGTTGCTCTCGACATTATTCAATATGGATTTTGTTTCCGGGTGGGTAGGTAGTTTCTTATGTGTTTTGTTTATCGACAATTTTCTTTATATCAATTGAATATCTAATCAAATATTCTTCAGTAAGTATTTGCAGCCTGATTTTAATTTTACCAGATTCATAGATTTTATATATGCAGCAGCCAACTACAGCGTTATATTGCAACATGCAATACTCAAAAGAAGTTACCTAAGCACACTGTCTTCTCTTAAGAAATATACCTTCTACAGAGGTTAAAGCTAATTAGTACTAAGACCTAATACGAATTTGATGAAGTTGCCTTTAAGCCATTTCCTCTCCCGCCTACGCCATGAACCTGAAAATCAAACCAAAAGTCAATTTCTGCAACTACACAGTTCAAACTCCTAAACACTTGAAATATAGTAAGATATCTTATATACAGTGTTGTGAATTGTAAATGTTACCCTATGATGTTGACTCAAGTTCCATATAGAGAAGGAGGAGTACCAACTTGAGGGAAACACTCACGACCATTAGATTCATTACAATTACCTTGGTAAAGGTTTGGGCTTTGAAAGTTCCTCTGCTTTGCTCATAACTTCAGCTTGAATCCCTTGGACAGAAAACCATCCCCCCTAAGATTGTAATAAAAGATGTTTAAGCAAGTTATCATTTGTAATCCTAAAATCTCAAAGAATGAAGATACCCAAGACTCAGACTCCCTTACTGTCTTGTCATATCTAAAATTTTATAAACAGGAAATCAAAACGAGTAAGAAATCACTTAAAAAAGACATGCATACCAACCTTTTGTTACCCTCCAGCATCATCTTCTTCTCTTGAGCTCTGCGAGGATCACCTTTACATCCCAAAACAAGGCTACTCACGACGATTTCAGCATTACACGGACCCTCACAACCCTTTATTCCAAGCGTTTCAAATCCCTTACTCTCCAAATCAAACCACATCAGCTTCCCATTGTTTATCTCCAGCAAAATCTTGCTCCTGTCCTTGGAGTAGATCATAGGTCTCACAAATTCAAAGGAAACCACAGTCTCAGGTTTCGGCACAGTAATGAACTTAGACCATTTCCTTTCATACTCCCTCAAAATCCAAACACCCACATGGCTAGACTCGCTGTAACACATCAAGCAAAGGCAGCCATCTAACACACCTATGTCCATATCATCTTCATGGAGAAGCTCCAGTGGGTACCTGAGGATTCCAAGATCGTCAGAGGCGAGATCAAATCTGATTACGGTGTTGTAGGCTATATATCCTCGACTTCGAGGTAGAATCCAGTGAAGACTGTTGCTAGCAAGAACACCATTTCCGCGGCGGTAAAGCAAACGGTAATATAATTTTATGAAAAGAATCTGAACCTCAAAGAGAAGAAGGATTCTCTTCCATTTATTACTTTTCAAGCTGAAAACTTTGATTTCGAAAGCGCGACCAAAGCTTTCGACGACTCCATCGCCTTTATGCGTAGACTGAACCATCCTCACAACTTTGTAATCATCGCTCACCGAATCGTAACCTAATCCGTAAAACACATTCTCGCGAGCGATCAACCGTTCCGAGAAATCGATAGGCTCAATCGGTAACCGGTGGATTTTGCGAGTCGACGGATTGAAAATCGCTAAATCAACCGGAGAGTTTGTTAAACCGATCAAACCGTTAACCGAACCGAAAACCTCCGTGAAACCACCGGTTTGCAGAGGATGGTCGACGTCTGAGAGTTTATCCGGTGCGTCGAGGTACACCGTACGTAGAAGGCGAGGCGATCGTAGCAGGATCATGAGGTGCTCTTCGGTTTCGAGCGTGCGTTTGAGATGCGAGGCAACGAAGTCGGAACTGTCGATAAGAGAGAAGCAAAGCTTGGAGAGGAGGCGGCATCGGACCAGTGTAGTAGCAGGGAGACGAAGGAATACATCGTTGACGATATCCATTGGGAGATTCGCCATTGTTTTCTCTCGGAAGCTACTCTCAGTGTCACTGTTGTGATTTAGATATTTGTTTCCAAGTACATTTGTGGGCCTCGTATGCTCGGCCCAATAAATCTCGTAAGAAAAAATGTATTAATCTTTTCAAGTCACAACGCAATCTCACGGACAAATTTGATCAAAAAAAAAAAACTGATTGCCAGTCAATCCTCTGTTGACTTCTTGAATCAACTCTGGTAGCTAGTTTCTTATGTTTTTGTTTATCAACGATTTTCTTCATATTCTCGTCTATCTAATCAAATATTCTTCAGTAACTATTTGCAGCCAGATTTAATTTTACTAGATTTTTAATATATGCAGCCAACTACAGCGTTATATTGCAACATGCCATACTCAATAGAAGTTACCTAAGCACAGTGTCTTCTCTTAGGACCGAATATACCTTCTACATAGGTTAAGCTAATTAGTATTAAAACCTAATACGAATTTGATGAAGTTGCCTTTAAGCCATTTCCTCTCCCGCCTACGCCATGAACCTGAAAATCAAACCAAAAGTCAATTTCTGCAACTACACAGTTCAAACTCCTAAACACTTGAAATATAGTAAGATATCTTATATACAGTGTTGTGAATTGTAAATGTTAGATTCATTACACTTACCTTGATAAAGGTTTGGGCTTTGAAGTTCCTCTGCATTGCTCAGAACTTGAGCTTGAATCCCTTGGACAGGAAACCATCTCCCCTGAGATTTTAACATAAGATGTTTAAGCAAGTTACCATTAGCAATCCTCAAAATCTTAAAAAGACTTGCATACAACCTTTTGTTACCCTTCAGCATCATCTTCTTCTCTTGAGCTCTGCGAGGATCACCTTTACATCCCAAAACAAGGCTACTCACGACGATTTCAGCATTACACGGACCCTCACAGCCCTTTATTCCAAGCGTTTCAAAACCCTTACTCTCCAAATCAAACCACATTAGCTTCCCATTGTTTATCTCCAGCAAAATTTTGCTCCTGTCCTTGGAATAGATCATAGGCCTCACAGATTCAAACGACACCACAGTCTCAGGTTTCGGCACCGTAATGAACTTACTCCATTCTCCTTCATATTCCCTCAAAATCCAAACACCCACATGGCTAGACTCGCTGTAACACATCAAGCAAAGGCAGCCATCCAGCACACCAATATCCATATCATCTTCCAAGTAAAGATCGTTTGGGAAGCTAAGCACTCCAAGATCATCAGAAGCGAGATCAAATCTGATTATCGTGTTGAACGCAGTATGTCCACCAGTTCGAGGCAAAATCCAGTGGAGACTGTTGCTAGCGAGAACACCATTCCCACGGCGATACAGCAGATCGTAATAAAAGTAGATGAAGAGAATCTGAACCTCAAATAGAAGATGGATTCTCTTCCAGCTGTTACTCTTCAAACTGAAAACCTTGATTTCGAGAGCGTAACCAAAGCTTTCCTCGACTCCATCGCCTTTGTACTTGGACTGAATCATCCTCACAACTTTGTAATCATCGCTCACGGAATCGTAACCTAATCCGTAAAACACATTCTCGCGTGTGATGAACTGTTCCGAGAAATCGATAGGCTCAATCGGTAAGCGGTGGATTTTGCGAGTCGATGGATTGAAAATCGCTAAATCAACAGGAGAGTTTGTTAAACCGATCAAACCGTTAACCGAACCGAAAACCTCCGTGAAACCACCGGTTTGCAGAGGATGATCGACGTCGGAGAGTTTATCCGGTGCGTCGAGGTACATCGTACGTAGAAGGCGATGGGATAGCAGCAGGATCATGAGGTGCTCTTCGGTTTCTAGCGTGCGTTTGAGATGAGACGCGACGAAGTCGGGACTGTCGATCAGAGAGAGGCAAGGCTTCGAGAGGAGGCGGCATCGGACTAGCGTAGTAGCAGGGAGACGGAGGAACACGTCGTTAACGATATCCATCGGCATATTCGCCATTGTTTTCTCTGGGAAGCTACTCTCGAGTGAGCAGCTCTAGGGTTTCTCCAGGATTCAGATATTTGTTTCGAGAAAGGACATTTGTGTAATTGTGTAACCTTTCTCTTTTTAAGCCTCGTGGGCTCGGCCCAAGAAAAAATTGTATTTAGCTTTATGTCTCAACACAATCTAATGGACAAAATGAGGTCAAGGCTAAGTAGAATCAAAAGATCCAACGGTGGAACGAAATCTGTCAAATGAACCGAGTGGCGGCTTCAAAAGGACCGTCAATCATGTGACGATGACGATGACGATGACGATGCATGAGTGCCTTTCTCTGTTCCCTCGTTAGCTTGAATTTGTGCTGATACCTAACATTCGAAACATTGTCCTGCACAACTCTGGTAGCTCGTTTCTTACGTGTTTTTTTTTATCGGCGATTTTCTTCATCTATCATTGTGTAGCTAGTCAAATAATATTCAGTAACTATTTGCAGCCAGATTTTAATTTTACTAGATTCTTGGATTTTATAAATTCAACCAACTACAGCGTAGCACACAGTCTTCTCTTAGTGAATATACCTTCTACATAGATTAAATACTAAGATCTAATATAGGATTAGGATTTAATAAAAGTTTTTCTTCTCCCGATTACGCCCCTGCACCTGAAATTCAAACAAAAAGTCAAGATTTGCACATACACGTTTCAAACTCCAAAACACTTGAAACAGACAGATTTTTCATATATTGTGAATGCACATACACGTTTCAAACTCCAAACCACTTGAAATAGTGAGATTTTTTTCATATATTGTGAATCGTAACCATTACCCTAATGATGTTGACTCAAGTTCCACTTACTAAGATATCCAATAATGTACGCAGGTTAAGAATGGAGATCTCAAACTAAGAGAAAGAAGAATACAAACACTCATTAGTTACCTTTATAAAGTGTTGGGCATTGAAGTTCCCCTGCTTTTCTTATAACTTGAGTTTGAATCCCTTGGACAGAAAATCATCCCTCCTGAGAGTGTAACACAAGATGGTTTAAGAAAATTGATACAATTTACCATTTGCAATCCTAAAATCTCAAAGAATACATCGTTAACGATATCCATCGGCATCGCCATTGTTTTCTCTGGAAGCTACTCTCAGTCTCAGTGTAAGTGAAAAGAAGATCTAGGGTTTGACAACATGCGGGACTAAGATATTTTGATCCGTAGAGGGACATTTGTGTAATTGTCTTCTTCATGGGCCTTGTGGGCTCGGCCCAATGAAAACTTAGAAAAATGCATCATCTTTTAACCCCTAAGCAATTATTTCCTCTTTTAAATCTTGTCTAAATGTTAATTTAATAATACCACTTTCTTCATAAATAATTTTGGACTTCTTTGAATCATCCTGCAATTTTCATTCTGACCTTAGATTTAATATATGCAACTAGTACAACGTACTGCCCTGTTTGGCTATTTAGATTTTTGATGACAATGCGAGCAGTGGAAACCAAATTGCGTTACATTGCAACATGCCATACTCAAAAGAAGTTACCTAAGCACACCGTCTTCTTCTCTTACGAAATTTACTTAGTTAAGCTAATTGGTACTAAGACCTAATATGGATTTGATGAAAGCTGCTTCAAGCCATTTCCTTTCCACCTACGCCCTGCACCTGAAAAAAAAAAAAACAAAAAATCAGGATTTGTACCTACACGGTTCAAACTCCAAAACACTTGAAACAGTAAAAAATTCATATATTGTGAATGCACCTACACTGTTCAAACTCCAAACACTTGAAATAGTGAGAAATTTTCATATATTGTGAATCGTAAACGTTACCCTAACGATGTTGACTCAAGTTCCACTTGCTAAGATTTCCGATAATGTATCCAGGTTAAGAATGAAAATCTCACACAAAGAGAAACAAGATACAAACACTCACGTGTAGGGTTACCTGTAAACTTATCTCGTTTAAAACTTTCGAGAGGATAAACTGCATGACATTTTTATTTTCTAGACAAACTACTTGTCGTTTTAAATAAAATTGCATGCTGTTTTTTCTCAAAATAAATGACAAAACGTTTGGCTTAACTTGGTCAAAAAAAAATAGTCTTATTGGGCCGGATGCCCTCCACCAAGACCCAAGACCCAAGATCCAAGACCCAAGACCCAAGCCCAAGCCCAACCCACACCCACGCCGAGTCGAGCCGGCCGGACGGCGGCGGCGGCGCGCGCGTGGGGAGCTCTCTCTTCATCTGAGCCGTTTAATCTAGTGTAAGTGTGTACACTTATATATACTGCCCGTTTTCTTCTCATGTAACCGATGTGAGATGTCTCTAAACTTCTTCATTAAAGTCATTAAAGGCTTCTTTAGTTAACACCTGCAGGTCTATTTCTTTTCATCTTTACCAATTTTTATTAAAGCCATTGTGCTTAATAGATAGGACCAACAATCCCCCACATGAATAGAAATGACTCTAGACATATGCATACTAAATGCAGACTCGATAGAATCTAAGAAAAAGCCATACTTATTCTAATCCTGACTAGACCAGACAGACTTATCGAGAGTGTTTGCGAAAAATTCACTGTGTTTGAGTTGGTGGCATTTTTAAGCCTTGAACCACTCATAGTTAATATCTGTCGGGTTTACTTTACCA
>NC_027750.1:3688508-3689957 GCF_000695525.1 Brassica oleracea var. oleracea | reverse complement strand
GGCAAACCTTTAGTAAATGGATCCGCTAGGTTGTCAGCCGATTTGATGTAGTCTATTGTGATTACACCAGTTGAGATAAGTTGTCTAATGGTTTTATGTCGTTTTCTGATGTGACTAGATTTACCATTGTATAGATTATTCTGAGCCCGAGCTATTGCTGATTGACTATCACAATGTATGCGTTAAGCTAGCACAGGTTTCTCCCACATCAGAATATCTTCCAAAAAATTTCTAAGCCATTCAGCTTCTTCTGCTGCTTTGTCTAAGGCTATGAACTCAGATTCCATGGTAGATCTGGCTAACACTGTTTGTTTGGTAGATTTCCATGATATTGTTGCTCCTCCTAGTGTAAAGACATATCCACTCGTGGATTTTGTGTTTTTAGAATCTGATATCCAGTTAGCATCACTGTATCCTTCTAAAACTGTTGGTTCTTTACCATAGTGAAGCCCAAAATTTTTGGTATAGCGCAAGTAATTGAGTACCCTCGTTATAATTTTCCAGTGTGTATGACCTGGATTACTTGTATATCGACTAAGTACGTTTACTGCATGCGCCAGATCTGGTCTAGTACAATTGATCAAGTACATGAGACTTCCGATCACACGTGCATACTCGTTTTGTGAAACCGCTTCACCTGAATTCTTTGTCAAGTGCATTTGGGGATCTAACAGAGTTTTTGCCGTACTATTAGAGTAATTTTTAAATCTCTCTAATATTGTTTGAGCATAATGAGATTGTGTTAAGATAATTTCGTTTGAATTTCTTATAACTTTAACCCCGAGAATTACATCTACTAATCCCAAGTCCTTCATCTCAAATGTCCCTTTGAGCATGTTCTTTGTTTGATTGATAATGTCTTTATTGCTTTCAATAATGAGCATATCATCTACATATAGACATAGCAAAACATACGCATTTTTAGTAGTTTTGTAATATATGCATTTGTCACATTCATTTATTTTGAAACCATTTGACATCATTGTATTGTCAAATTTTTCATGCCATTGTTTAGAAGCTTGTTTAAGCCCATAAAGTGACTTTACAAGCCGACATACTTTGTCTTTCTGTCCGGGAATGACAAAATCTTGAGATTGTTTCATGTAAATTTCCTCTTCTAAATCACCATTTAGAAAAGCAGTTTTTACATCCATTTGATGGATTTCTAAGTCTCTTAAGGCTGCGATAGCTATCACCAGTCTTATTAATGTTATTCTCGTCACTGGAGAATATGTATCAAAATAGTCAAGGCATTCCTTTTGTCAGAATCCTTGAACAACAAGCCTAGACTTTTATTTTCCACCAGGTTTTCGTGTCATTATCCATTTATTCCCTAGTGCTTTGCAGCCAGGTGGTAAATCTGTTATGTAATAAGTATAATTTTGCATGATCGAATCAAATTCACTCCTGACAGCTTCATTCCAAAATGGAGCTTCTGGTGAAGCCATG
>NC_027750.1:3682413-3687616 GCF_000695525.1 Brassica oleracea var. oleracea | reverse complement strand
TGGATGAACTTGTCCAGTTTCATCGTTGTCAGAAAGAACATCATCTTCTTCTGCCACGTTTTGAAGCCTTTGCCATCAAACTTGTCTGGCATCAGTCCTTGAGTGAACAAGCTAGGTACAGCTGGAGGAGTTTGAACTGCCACCGGAGCACTTGCAGTTGCTGATACTGAACCCGTCTGATAAAGACCAGCACCGAATAGGCTACGGCGAGTGGTTTCATCATCAGCATTTCCCGCAGGGAGGATAGTGCTCGTTGTTGCTGCAGCGGTAGATGCCGTGATGTTTGTCGCAGCGGTTGTCACGCCAGTTGCATCAGTTGCTGCAGCGTTGAGTGGAGTCTGAATGACATCCGTGGTGTCAATGGGGGTGTTGTTATTGTTTGTCATTTTTCTGTAGAGAAAACATTAAAAAACAGATTAGTACACCATTCAACAAATAATATATTATTTTAAGGAAAATAATTGTCTAAAATCGATGTTCATTTTTGGTGTTTGAACCAAATTATATCGATATAAGTCTTGAGAAAACGTTTTGCAAACTCGCTTAGAAGCGTTCGCAGAAACCATTTTTATAGACTTAGAATGTTTCACAAACTCGGTTGAGAAAGCTGTTACTGAAACGATTCATGTATATAACGTTTTAAGAAAGTATCAAAAACGTTTTGCGAAAAATGCTACAAAGCAATCCGCAAAGCGTAATGAAATAAATAATAAACGTTTCGCGGAAGTGCTAAAAAGCAAATCGCAAACACGTTACGAAATAAGAACAAACGTTTCGCGGAAGTGCTAGAAAGCAAATCGCAAACCCCGTTATGAAATAAGAATAAATGTTTCGCGGAATTGCTAGAAAGCAAATCGCAAACACGGTTCCAAAACCTGTTTTTATAAATCGTTCTTCAACCCGATTCGAGCTTTAGACATAAAGCGATTTTGAGTTAAGATTGTAAAAGCCGGTAAACCGGACTGACATAAACGATAAAATAAAACCGATGTTAAGGAAATTAGACAAATGTAAAAAACAAATACAAGAATGAACGATAAGAAATCGTATTCGCAAACAGACATGGAGTCGAGATATGATCTCTTTCCTTATCTTAAAATATTTGCTCCGTTAGTGAGACGGGACTATACGAATATAGAGTCCCATGATACAACCATGGCAGACGAACCACACTCGTGATCGCTCTATCGAACTATAAACTCTACGAAACACTCTCGTATTTTTGACTTACAGTAAGGGATTTTTGCTACTGGTTTTGATATGAAAAAAGTTTTAAAATGAAGGAAGAGGAGAGGCGATATTTAAAGAGACGGAGAAGACCCACTTCCCGCAACAGCTGCTGCACGTGGGCGAGAATCTCACGGAGATCGAGGGAAGTTGAGTTCCGAAACTTATTCCTCAAGACTCTCTCTTATCTCGTTTAAAACTTTCGAGAGGATAAATTGCATGCTGTTTTTTGCTACTGGTTTTGATATGAAAAAAGTTTTAAAATGAAGGAAGAGGAGAGGCGATATTTAAAGAGACGGAGAAGACCCACTTCCCGCAACAGCTGCTGCACGTGGGCGAGAATCTCACGGAGATCGAGGGAAGTTGAGTTCCGAAACTTATTCCTCAAGACTCTCTCTTATCTCGTTTAAAACTTTCGAGAGGATAAATTGCATGCTGTTTTTTCTCAAAATAAATGGCAAAACGTTGGGCTTGACTTGGTCCTAAAAAAATAGTCTTACTGGGCCTCTCCTCCACCAAGACCCAAGGCCCACGCCGAGTCGGACAGCGGCACGCGCGTGGGAAACTCTCTCTTCTTCTGAGCCGTTCAATCTAGTGTAAGTGTGTACACTTATATATACTGCTCGTTTTCTCCTCATGTAACCGATGTGGGATGTCTATAAACTTTTTCATTAAAGTCATTAAAGGCTTCTTTAGTTAACACCCACAAGCCTATAAACACACATTGTTCTTGCCTATCAATCATTAACATATAATCAAGTCATGGAACCAGACATATCCTAAGAAACATCAAACTGGTCCCAAAAAATCATTTTCTTTAGTTTTTTCAGGCAAAGCAGAACCTGTATAATCGAATTCAAGTGGAACCCATCTGATACAAGATTTAAAGTACCTTCTAGAGTTGATGACAAGACCGAGATTCTTCCATAGAATGATTTGTGATTGAGAATGACTTGTGGTTCGATACATTTGAGCTGACTCCAAACGAAACCGTTCTCTCGTGAAAGATCAGAGACTTCACGTTTCTTCTTGGAAGCAAGCTTCTCGTACTCAATCTTAAGTTTCCTCATCTATACTCTATCGTAACTTTTTATTTTTTGGCAATTTTCATATTTCTTGAAAAGCATTGATTGGTTTTCCGTAGACAAATTCCAAGAACAGAGTAGCTTAACATTTTTTTAGAGTAGCATAACATGGTTTTAGTAAACTTGAGATTGAACAGAAACTCAGCTCTCGAGAGGAAGAAGACGATGAGAGGATTTGGAAATATCAATAATGTTTCTGTTAATTGTAAAGTTACAAGATACAAGTGTTTATATACAAACCATAAACTATCTGGTACAAGCCGGTTATGACTAAACCACTATCTAAATGTGTAAACCACATCATATACTTAATACTCCCCCTCAAGATGTAAGCCATTTCATCTTGGACATGAAGAACACAATATGAAGTAGAGGGGACTGAAACTGATATCAAGAAGGATGTCTGGTGGTCTCGGCAGTGAACCATAAAGGAAGTCAAGAATGGACATGAACCAACCAGAACAAACCAGAAGCATACTGCTGTGTCTTTGTGGAATGATTTGAGGCAAATTCTGTTGCGACAGCATCTCATGATGGACTAGCTTGTTAAGGCTGTGTAAAGCTGCTTGATTATCACTGAAAAATAGAACAGAATCAACCATGTGAAGATCATGCAGAAGCTTGCAGAACCAATCCAATACCCAAGAAGCAGTTTGTCAAGACTTCTTGTGATCTTCTACAAACCAAGACTCCGCTGTTGTCAAACACTTGAGATTCAGCTTCTTGAAAGTACACACATGCTTGCATCCACTGAACCAAATTGAGTATGACTGTGAGGAGGTCGTAACACAAGCACTGAGTTGCAACAAGACACGAGCAGAGGTGCAGACACCATATAGAATATGAGCAGAAAACAACTGCAGTATTGTGTGTGAGATAAAATCTTGTGGTGGAAGCTGTTTATCTTGAGTAACATAACAGATCAACAGATGCCACATCTACTGACGAATCTGTCTCAGATATACTGCAAAATGCAGGAAGAATATCCAAAAACATCACACCAGCATCACCACAGTCATGATTCTGATTAAGATTTGATAGCATAGGCTCCCCCTCTCTATGTGCATATTTACGTGCCAAACTAAGCCAGAAGGCAGCAATATCATCACCATTTATGGTGAGCAAGGGGACTTGAAATTTGCATACCATATCACTGTAAACAAGAGGCAAACCAACTCTCGGTGGTCTTGATAGAGAACCGTATCCGAGAATCACTTCCGGTGGAAGATGTCAAATGGGCCTAATGTCCATGAGTAAACCATGTCCATATCCAATTGGACTGACCATTTTTGACCAAAAAATAAAATTGTCCAATTGGATAAAAACCAATTAAACCCAAAATTATTGGGCTTGCCCATTTGGACTTGGCGTCCAATAGTCTTCAAAATCCTAGGGTTTTCAATATTTGGGGAAATCTCATCTCTCTCTCTCAAGTCGACTCTCTCTGGATCTCTCTCTATCAACATTTGGGTTTTCAAAATCTCTCTCTCTAGACTCTCTTCGGGAGTCGACGTCTCCGTCTCTCCGTCTCTCCGTCTCTCCGATTCTCCGATTGGACATGGGCTTCCAATTATCTAAAAAAAATTAGGGTTTTCACATTTCACATTTGGGGGAAAAATATCAAATCCTCTTTCTCTCGACATTTCTGTTTCTGGCGCTAAATCTCCGACGCTCCATCTCCGTCTCTCCAACTCTCGATCCTCTCTCTCTCTCTTGGCGACTCTCGATCCTCTCTCTCTTGGCGACTCTCGATCCGTCTCTCTCTCTCTCTCTCGGCGACTCTCGATCCGTCTCTCTCTCTCTCTCGGCGACTCTAGATCAACTTCTGAAAAGGGTTTGCACGTCTTTGATTCTCTTGTTTCGTTCATGTTATGATGGGTCTGTGTACCGGGTTCATGGCTTGTTACTTTCAGTCTTTTTGCTTGATGTTAAGCTTGATATAATCTGATGGGTTTGTTATAGATGATTTGTTCTAGTTTGGTATGGTGTCTTGTAGCTTTGTAAGCTTGATGGGTTTAACTTATATTTAGCTCTTTCGGGGGTTTGAATCACTGTGAAATCTTTCTGGTTCGTGGCTTTAACTTATACATTTAGCTCTCTTGGGTTTGCTTGTTTGCGATATGGTACTTGTTCTCTGGTTGTTTGCGGGATTGTGTTTCTGTTCATCGCTTTAGCTAGTAATGATGTTGTGGAGGGATTGTTTGCTTGTTTTGCGAGATGGGTTTCTCTGATGTTTTTCTTTGATTGCTTTCAGATGGATACATTGAGTTTGAACAATGATGATGACTACGCGAGTGACAATTGGGATTCAAAACAGGAAATGGATGAGAACAATCCTGTGGTGGACGAGTCTCTGATGAGTACAGCCGAGGTGAAAGGTAAACACAAGCGTAGACACTCTAAGTGCTGGAACCTTTTTACTATAGAAGGAGATAGGATGCCTGATGGAAAATTTAAATGTGTCTGCAACTACTGTAACCACTTCTACATCCTAGACTTACATAAAAGTGGAACCAATACCCTTCTTCGCCACTCAAAAACCTGCCCTAAAACCCCTAATAACACATGTCCTAAGATCGATCAGTTGGTGTTTCGAGAAATGATTGCTGTGGCTATTGTCGAGCATGATCTACCTTACGCCTTTGTTGAGTACAGAAGAGTTCGAGAAGCTTTGCATTATGCCAACCCGACCATAGAGTTCTGGTGTCGAAACACGGCGGTTTCAGATGTTTTTAAGATCTTTGAGAGGGAGAAAATGAAGCTCAGGCAGGTGTTGAGTGAAGTTCCGGGTAGGATCTGTCTAACGACGGATGGAGAGCAATAACAATCGAAGGTTATCTCTGTCTTACTGCCCACTATGTCGACGCTGAGTGGAACCTTAGAGCTAAGAT
>NC_027750.1:3676680-3682289 GCF_000695525.1 Brassica oleracea var. oleracea | reverse complement strand
GGTTTGGTTTTGGATGTCACTACGCGGTGGAACTCAACCTATCTGATGCTATCTAGGGTTCTTCACTACAAAGAGGCGTTTAAGAATCTTGCAGAAATCGAAGCAAGTTACAAGAGCTTACCTACATAGTCTGAGTGATTAAGAGCTAGGCTGATTTGTGATTTGTTACAGCCGTTTGATGAGATGACAAGGCTCATTTCCGGCTCTTCTTACCTTACCGCGAATCTGTACTTCATGGAAGTATGGAAAATTCAAAGTTGGTTGGGTTCAAATGAGTTCCATGAAGATACGGTGATTGCTGATATGGTGGCTTCCATGAGGTTGAAGTTTGTTAAGTACTGGGAAGAGTACAGCGACATTTTAGCCATTGCAGCAATGTTAGATCCTAGGCTAAAGTTCAAGGTTTTGGAGTACTGCTACCACAGTTCAGATCCAGCAACTTGTAAATCCCGAATGGATTACATACGCAAAAGGATGTTGAAGCTGTATGGAGATTACAAGAAGAATACTAGTGCGCATAGTTCACAAGAAGTAGAAGATATGCTTTAGCAGCTGGTTATGGGGTAAGTTATTTAAAACCAATACTTTAGATGTGTATTTAAGTTATCACAAGAAGTAGAAACAGATGGTTTAATAATCTCTTTCTTTGCAGGGCTTCTATGAGTTCTTCTCTCAACAAGCAGGAACAAAGAAATTTGCTTTGGATTTGTATCTGAGTGAACCTGTGCTTGATATGGTTGCAAATCAAAAGTTAGATGTCATCAAGTATTGGAAGAACAATTCAAACCGGTTTAGGGAGCTATCTCGAATGGCATGTGATGTCCTATGCATCCCAATAACAACAGTGTCGTCTGAGTCATCCTTCAGTGTGGGAAGTCGGGTTCTTAGCAAGTACAGGAGCCGCCTTCTTCCCTCAAATGTCCAAGCTTTGATTTGCGCTAGAAACTGGCTTCGTGGTTTTGAAGTGATTGGTGAGTTTGTTGAATTGATAATTGAGCTTTGATATGTGAAACTATTGATTGAACTTCTTGTTTTTGATAGCTGGATGCGATTTAGATGAGGAAGGTAAGGAAGATGCCAATGAGGAAGCAGAAGAAAGTGGAAGGAAGAAGAAGACCCGACTCAACTAAACCCTAAAGGTATAATTAATGTTGTTACTGTTGTTCGTGTCCTGTGAAGCATATCTCTTGTATTCATGTTATGAGCTTTATGGTAATCTTATTGGTTAGTTATCATGATCTAAATTGGGATTTATGCATCATGTTTTTCTTTAGATCACTTCATGTCTGTGATTACTTGAACTGATGTGATGTGTATCTGCTTGTGGTATCTGCTTGTGTGATGATAACTTGATTAACTTCTGTGTTTCATTATGATAGGAGACCGAGAGGCTGAGAAGATAAAGAAGAAGAGGACCATCAGAACTTCACAAGCTATTCTCATATCTTATGTATTTACTTATGCTTTGGATTATGCTTTGGATTGTGTATTGGTGTATTAATGTATGAACTTATCAATGCTTTGGATGTGTAAAACATATGAACCTTAATGTGTAAAAACGTCTAAACCTTATGTTTTTATGGACTTAGCATGTTAAAGCAGAAAATCTATTTGGGCTCTGCGGAAGGCCCATTTGGAATGATGCAATTTGGTCTGGACAATTTGGACTTTACAATTTGGGCTTAAAAAAATAATGTCCAATAAACTGCTTTGTCCATTTGGACATGCCCATGGACGGACAGCCCATTTGACATCTGTAGGTTGAACAATCGACTAAAACCGGAGAAAAATCGAGTTCCAAGAATACAAGCTTACTTTACCAATGTAACTCCCAACCGTGTGAGCAATCACCATCGAAGCAGCTGTATTATGATCGGTGGAACAACCGAGAGAGAACCATGAATTCTCGGCAAACTGAGCCGTGAGGCTCCACTCGAGTCTTCGGAGATGTGATTACAGGTGTTGAACCTCGAAAATTACTCTGGCCTGGACAATCAGAAGCAATTTGATGAGGTGAGGAAGAACCAAACGGATCATCTCGAACCTTTGGCGAAGAGATCTTCAACGAATCCGATGAAGCTGTACGAGACTAAAAATAGCAATCCAGTTTCACCATTGATATCGAATAAGCGATAGATGAGGATCGTGAAGTGATAATCCAAGTTCTGTTGACAAACTGGTACTCCTCCACCAGAATCTAACTCAGGGAGAATGAAGACGAACGAATCGCTTCACATAACCAAATCAGAACAATCGAGGAAATCCAATCTCGAAAAGAAAAAAAAAAAATAGAGCTCAAATCTGATAATCAAGCTGATAACTGAAGAATCCAAGCTCGATCCAGAGAAATTGAAACTCTACCCGAAGAGATTAGGGCTCGATGAAGATGATTTGATCTGAAAAACGAAATCCAAGCTTGATCAATGAAACTGAAGATCGAATCAAGCGGAAACAGAACGAAGCGGAGCGTGAAATCAGGTGTTTCTTTGCTCTGATACCATTTTGGTAAACTTGAGATTGAACAGAAATTCAGCTCGACGATGAGAGGATTTGGAAATATCAATAATGTTTCTGCTAATTGTAAAGTTACAAGATACAAACCATAAACTATCCGGTACAAGCCGGTTATGAATAAACCACTATCTAAATGTGTAAATCACATCATATACTTAATACATGGTTAAAGATTCTAACACAACAGTTGCAAGCGACTGATAAACACACAGTTTACTTTATTTTCATATCTTGTAATTCTATAAATGCGATGTTCAATCGAGACCTTTCTCAATGTATCCCTTTTGAGTACTAAGGTACAGTGAACTCTCTGTATTTTGGTGGGTTTTCTTCAGACACAAGCTCTTTGATTGGTCCGTAAACTGTTGAATTCGGAATCATACTCGAGCTGAAAAAGCACGCTACTGATATCCTCGGTCCAACTTTGTTTGCAAGCACCCTATGCTCCACACTTTTGAACTTGTCGTTCGTCATCAACTACACAAACGTACAAGTTAGAAACTAATTCAGTGCATCTCTCGCAAAAACCTTTCTTCTTTTGGGTGTGTGACACACCAATACCACCTTTTCGTGAAGCTCTTTTTGTGGTAAGAGATTGTAAGTTATTTATATAAGCTTATAAACTATTATAATAACTGTTAATGTTTAATAAAGTTCATACTTGCTTTATAAATCATTAATAAAAATTATAAATTTCCAAAATATAAATTCAATTACATTTTCTAAAAAAATGGATATTTACTCTTTTTTTTTTGGAAACATTAAAAACAAAAAGGAAAGACATCTATACTACACTAAAAGGAGAATAACTTGAAAGAAGAGGTTGTCCACATCAGCAAAGAAAATCAGCCCACCATATATTTTCAAATTGCCATGTCATATTCCTTTGCAATAAAAAGAAAACAAACTTCGATTATTAATTTATTAAACCGTAGCCGACGTATACGATGCTCCTCCTTCCTTCGATCTCCACTTCGCTGGCTAAAAAAGCAACGTCAGGCGTTTCACTTTAGTATATTAGCATAAAGTTATTGTTTTCATAAGTGTTCTTGCATGTAAATATTAATTATACTCTCAAATCTCAATATTGATAAAGTAATTATGTAAGGCACAAATGTTAGATTAGGATAACAATGCACACAACCTGGTAATGTAAGTTAAATATATACATTTTTAACATATCAAGAGACAATAGATTTTAATTAATAAATAATATTAGGTTTATCTTAATTTTGATATGCATATAGAGTATATTATTATCCATATAACCAAGTATAAATTATAAATTAATATAAAATTAATATAAAAACCTAAGAAAATCTGGTCATATATAAAATAATTATGATATAATTAATGTATTCATTAATTTTACTTAAAATAGAACATACTATAAAATAACAAAACAAGATGACTAAGAAAAATTAACTGCCCAAACAAATAAAGAAATCATATTTATAAATAAAAATTAAAATTCAGTAAAAATAAAATTAAAAATTTTCTTAAGAGTTACTTTGATGTCTACTCTAAATGTTTTGTAAAATTGATATCAAAATAAATTAAAATAAAGTTATGTCAAAACGTTTGTCAGAACATACAAGATTTGTATATACTAAATAAAGTAAATAATTGATGAAACTTTGTGGCTTTTGGTGTGTACCACTGAAACAAATCATCATACTATTAAAGTAAAAATTAAAATATGTTTGTGGCTTTTGATTAGCTCATTACAAATATTTTTCTGAGAAGTTTTTTTGGATGACCTAAAATTTTTTTGTTACAAATATAGCATTCAATGGTCAAAATGACAAAAAGAGATTTCATTAAAAGATAAATAGACATTTATACTTCTATGGTTAACTAATATATAATTATGGATTAAATTAGAGGGGTGTGTACATGATTTTTCTTTGAAACAAACTACACAATTTCAACATAAAATTTTTTAGTTTCAGTAATAATTTGGAATTTCAAGTTAAAATATTGAAAAATCTGAAAAAATAAAAAATTTCGAATTCAAACTGTATTATTCAAAAATAAAAAGTATTATTGTATTTTTATTTAAATAATTATTATATTTAAATCTATAAAATAAAGGTAGAATGACCTTTTACTTCTTTAATGAAACATGTTTTAGTCATGTTCCTCTTTGTGAGTTATTAAATCTTAAAAGAGTAATTTGAGAAATTTTCCGTAATTATTTTAGTTGTTATTTCTAGTTTATAATATATATATATATATATATATATATATATATACCATTAGATTAATTTTCCATCATTTATTTATAATGTTATACCAAATAATTTTGTGTAAAGTTCAATTTAGTCACCAATCAATGCATTATGAAATAATTTTCTGTAAAGATCAATTTAGGTTAGAACATCACCAATCGATCAAATATGAGAAAATTTTTCAAATCTCGAAAAATTTATATTCTGATTTCCGCTATTTTAACTCCATTTTAAACTGTTTAATAATTAATAATTAATTTAAGAGTGTAAAATAGTAATGGAAGTATGTTTCTACTCTAACATACAAAACAATATTGCAATGTTATACACAACAACAATGACTAATAACATCTGCATATTTGAAATACACATAATCTATCCAAAGTACTTTTACGTAGTATCTAAACATGGAATCATTCTCATTGAAATCTCCAGATTTCACATATTTTTTAGTACATTATTATTTAAAAAATAGTAAATACCAAACAAATTTTAATATTGAAAAACTATAGTTTCAAATTAAAGATTATTGAATAATTTTTATTGGTTATCAAACTTTACAGATTTAAGTATTCAAAATGATTACACATTTATGAATATATATATATATATATATGAAATGAAGGTCATTTACCTATTATTCAAATAATAGTTTAAAAATTAAATCAGATTACTTATAAAGAAATATATGAAACATAAAATAATAGAAAATATTAAAAATTTATTAAATATAGAGTATTTGAACTTTTAATAAAATTTAACATGATTACTAAAAGATTAATAGAATTTTTAACTATGTCTAAATCTAAAATATATATTAAAATATAAATTAACAATATTTCGAAGAAAAAACTTATATTTTTT
>NC_027750.1:3671458-3676508 GCF_000695525.1 Brassica oleracea var. oleracea | reverse complement strand
TTGACATGCGTGAAATATGCGTCTTATGGAACGTCGAGGAATGCCCAAACTGGGACAAAAGATTTCAGGGTGCGGTTAATGCCTTCTTGGCTTATACTGATACCCAACCTTCGCCTGAGTTGATGGATGGGATGCCGACCTTCCTAACCAAAGGTACAATCTAATTTTAACTACCCTCTTCACACTCTTTTCTCTTTTTATAACTTGTTTATGATCTCTTTTTTCCAGGAGATAAAGATACAATAGCTAATACTATTGTACATCACATTCTTATATGGGCACGGAAGAATCCAGAACCATCAGTATCAACTTTGATGTTAATCTCTGATAATCTCTCAGAGGAAACCCTCACTGCTTGTCTCGCTTTGAAAGTGAGAGGTTACAGTTTTCTCTTATTAAATTCTGATGAATCGGTTGAAGATGCTAGCCTGGAATATCTTAGCACAAGGCTAATGGAGATTCAGAAAAACTCTCTTACTTGAAGGGGAAGAAACTATAAATTATTGATGCAATGCGGGGCTTATAATAATCTTTGTTTTTAAGTCCTTTATTCTCTGTCAAGAGGCTTTGATTTCTGTTTTGTTCTTGTATCTGTGGGAGAGAGAGACAAGTCTCTTAGTTCTTGTTTCTTAATTATTCTATTTAACCAGTGTTGTTTAATTAGACTGTTTTATTTTGGTTTATCTTTGAACGGAAAATATTCTGTTGTGATGTGTTCCATGTGAGCTGAGGTTTTAATAATTGTGTTGTTCCAATCATATAAAGATGGATCATATAAGTTTTTGAATCAAGAGCCAGAGACCAATTAGATGGATCCAAGGGAAAGGTGCCTTCCTGAATGGAAAACCAATCAGAGGTCGGAAATTTATATACATACTTCATTCACACCTTACAGTACTTCTAGAGATTTTGTTGGTCAACAAATGTACTGTTTTATTTTGGTTTGTCTTTGAATGGGAAATATTCTGTTTTTAGCTACAAGCGTTGGTTAATTCAAATGATGCTTCTTGTATAATATTTGTTGTGATATGTTGTATGAGAGCTGAGATTTTCATAATTGTGTTGGTTTTAATTATATAAAGATGGATCATATGCTTCTGATTCGGCTTCTCTTCTTTTGGCAACCAGCTGGGAGCTGGAGAATGTCAGTCAAGAATTGTTAGCAGCTAATGATGCCAGAGTCAAGCAGATGATGCTATAACGAGATTGGCTGCTATCCACGCAGAGAAAGTGGACCATCTTGACATCGGAGTTGATACGGTTGAAGGCTTTGCTTGAGGAAACCATCTCCAACAAGGAGCGGGAGATACTTGTTTTGAAAAGAGAGGTTAAGGAGCTAGAGATGATCGTTGAGAGGCTTAAGGCTGACTTAGAAGCTGCAAAAACGGCAAGAGTCTTATGCAAACGGGCGCTGCTGAAGAGTGGCGTGGAAGAAAGCAATGATAGATTGCGAGTCTGAAGTTACTGATCTTAAGGAGAAAATCAGGTTATTGGAGACGCTGGTTGCTAGGAGAAAGGAGGATATCTTGAGGAGTCTGAAGAGAGGCTATAAGTGTTGCGGAAGAAGAATTATCAAAGAAGGACGAGAACGAGATTGAAACTGTGAAGGAGGAGAAGAATCAGGCGTTAAAGAAGGAGCAAGACGCTACTTGTAGTGTTCAAATGCTCTTGGAAGAGTAAATCAAGTTATTATCAGAGCTGGAGAGTTCGAATGAGGAAGAGGAGAAGAGTAATAAATCTATGGAGGAGAGTCTAGCTTCAGCATTGCACGAAGTGTCAGAGTGAAGCACGCAAGTTGAAAGAAAAGTTGTTGAGTCAAGGTGATGAGGAGGAGGAGGATTACGAAACACAAGTAGAAGATCTGAAGCTGGTCATCAAAGCAACAAGCTACAAGTACGAGAAGATGCTTGAGGATGCAAGACATGAGATCGATGTACTTCTTATATATATGTGCGGTGGAGCAAACCAAGTGAGAGAGTTGGAGAGCTCAGTGGTGGATTAGGAAATGAGGGAAGCAGGTTTGGTTAATCACGTGAAGAAATTTGATGAAGAAGTTTCTTCAACGAGTTAAGAAATGAATAGATTGGGTAATTTGGTGAAAAGGACTAAAGAAGAAGCTGATGCAGCGTGGAAGAAAGAATCCGAGATGAGAGATGGGTTGAATTAAGAGGTCGAAGACGTAGTGATTTATTCTTCAGCTTTAAACTAATTGAGAAGATGTTGGATAAAGAAACCGAGTTTCAGAGCCTTGTTCATGAGAACGATTTGCTCAGGGTGAAACAGGATCAGTTGACCAAGTTTACTGGAGGAAGCATTGGCCAAGAAGGATACAGAAGGAAAAGATAGAGGTGAGCTCAGTGAGAGCGAAAAAGACTATGATTTGCTTCCGAATGTGGTTGAGTTCTCTGAGGAGAGAATGGTGGTTGGTCATAGAAGAAGAAGTGCAGAAGAGAAGAAAGAAGCTTTCCATAAGAGGAGACCAGAGCAAGAGGATCCAAAAGAAGAAGTGGAAGACGCAAACATGATACACTAAAGCGTGAAAGAAAACCTCCACCCGAAAACATAGAAAGAAACCAGAGAAGATGCTAACTTGTGATTCTGATGGTGGTGTGTTTGGTTCTTCGGTTTAAGGTTGTTAGTTAGTTGATCATGTGTCTCTTGTTTGTAGTTCATAATAATCTTGATGGGATTGGTTATGTTTAGGGAACAAAGGAAATGCGTTGGACTGGGAAACTCGAGACAACTCATAAGCAACAAGCGACAAAAATATCTAGAAAATTAATTGTAAAATTCTAGTTAACAAGCTAATATTTTCCCTTTTCTAGCTACCAATCCAATACGTGATCTGCATATTCCTCATGTTCTTCAAGCTTTTCACTAGAATCTTCTTCGCCTTTGGGTCGGGCTAATATCACTGTGAAGTTTCTTTTTTTTCAGTGAGGCCATTGTGAAAGTGAAATCCGGATCGGAGGTTATCAGAAGTTCAGCTTTATCCTCCTTTGGCCCTGGAAGGTATTAAAAAAAATTTTATGGTTAGATCATAATGAAAACAAAAAAAAAAACAACAACAACAAAATAAATTAAGTCAGTTACCTGCATCTTTCTCCTGAAAGACATCGTCACAATATGAATATGAACAACGCAGCTCTCTTTTGCGGACAAGCCTCAGCACTGTATTTTGTTCCCATAGTTGTGCGCCCGGAGCTTCGTCTAAGATTTTAAGCGATCCTTCACTGCCATATCCAATGATCTGTCTGGGATAAAGACAACACTCAAGTTTACACAGAATAGCAGAAATCTTGTCCCACAGTTCTTTTGTAGTAGTACTATACGAAACAGGTGCTTTGTCCATATCCCAAAACACAGCTGTCAATCGCTTTCGTAAGTCACCAGTAAGACGGGCTTTGGGATGCTTCATTGGGACTAGAAAATAAGACCATGAATTGATTAGATCATCAATTGATTAGATGAAATTCAAAACTTGTGAATACATGAGAGAGAGAGAGAGCTTACAATTGCGGAAATCATTGCCACGTAAGGGGGGCGGTAAGGGTCCTTGAGCCATATCAAGAATGTCCCATGAGATATCAGCACTCCTTCTAAGTTCGATGGTGTTAGGATGTCTTATGCCTAGGAGGATTTTAAACCCTCGGTGTCTCATGTCCATATAGGAGTTGCAAAGTCCTTATCCCCAGTAATGAGAAGTATAGTACCTGTTAATTTAAAGCAAATAGATATATCTATTTTTTACTAACCGTATCATGATTCTTACTCAAATAGTCAAACCAATGGAGAAAATACGCCCCTTGATTTCTAAATAATATAATATAAGAAATTTATCTTTAAAAAAAAAAATTCTCTACAGTACATTATAGTAGGTTTGCTTTAAATTCGTATCCATTTAAGGCTTACTTTAATCAAATATAATTATACCAATAGTAAAATTTGAACCCTAGAACTAGCGTCTCTACGTTTTTCAGCACCAATTCTATGAACGAAGCCACGAGTTCCAGTATCAAAGTTGCTTTTTGTAACGAAAACCAATTGTGGAAGGAAACGCCTCATATTTTGATGATCCCAATTCAAGCCTTGTGAATCTATTTTCAAAAAAAAAAAAAAGCCTTGTGAATCTAAATATCTTTCCAGATCACAATCCTGTAGAGCATATAAAAGTGTTACTCAGAATCATATTAACACATTTGATTTCTTTTTTTTAACAAAATATCAATCCTATATACAAAAAAGGTGAAAGAAATATGAGAAATATTAGCTTGCATGGTACAAAAGAATTTTCCGGTAATAAACTGTATGCACTTCAGGTCCGTTACGTGTAGTACAAGCTTCTTTAAACCAGGTGAATTTTGTAGTAACTTTACTATAACAGGAAGAACAGATATTGCAAATTAGTAACTCTGTAAATTAAAATCTATAATAAACGAAAAAAGAAAGAAAATATGAAATTGGCGACCAGAACATAATTTTTTTTCATAAAATTGTGCAGAGTAGAACCACATTCAATGCGATCCGGCGTCTGGTCTTACCTTCTGGTGAGATTATTACAGATCCTCAGGCAATAAAAGTTGCAGCAGCTGATCACTTCGCCCAGTTCCTCTACACGAATGTGGTCTCTACTCACGGTGATATTGCAGAGACTCTCTTGAACTTGATCGAGTTCCGTTGTCCTGCTCACACTGCTGAGCTACTGGTTCACCCCATTTCTGAACACTACAAGAAAACAGGGGGATTCTGATGGCCGAAATCGTCGGAAATTCGTCAGAATAGACAGATTCCGACGAATTTCCGACGAACCTGTCCGTCGGTATCGTTTTGTCGGAAAAAAAAATTCGTAGGAATTTCGTCAGAACTTCCGACGACTTTCTGACGAATACCGAGAAACGTCATTCTGACGAACTTCCGACGATATTACGATGCCGACACACGAGACCAGAGTTCATCGGAAAAACTATGTACCGACGGAGAACGTTCCTCGGACAATTCCGACGTAGTGGATTCCTCGGTGTATTCCGACGGACAATGGTCGTCGGAATAT